>NC_133318.1:9895352-9985818 GCF_012295235.1 Primulina huaijiensis
CCGTCATGGACCCAATTGGGTCAGCTTCTTGGCCAAGATCTCACCATGCACGGCTGCACCACCCCTAGCCTTCGCACTAACCCAAAACCGAACCACCCCTTGACAAACACCTCACGGCACACATCTTATACCACCAAGTCTCGACTCCAGCCTAGAGACATCATTCTCCTCAACATAATCAGCCCCTTAGGACCCTTGTTCGGCAGCCCTTGCACCATGGTGACACACACATGAGTTATGCACAAGAAAAAATCGTTTTCATGTACTTTCAAAGCCAAAAACACAACCACCATTAAAGAACTATGAAACTTTCGAATAAATCACACATGACAGAAAGTATATAGCGTGAATGATGCAAAAACAAAGATACATGGCGTGCCTGATTAAATATTTGATGTACAAAGGCCCGAAGTGACACGAGGCGGGGGAGAAAAGCTTGAGCTTGAAGGAAGAATGGGGCACCGAATCTTGCTGCTGGAATACACGAAGGAGGAGGCTGATTGGAGGAGGGTGGGCGGCTGAATTAGGTTAGTGGGGTGCTAATGACTAGGTTTAGGTTAAATAATACTTAGTAGCTTAATTATATAGGTAATATTAGTTTATGGGCCATAATTTGCATTTTAAAAGTTTTAAAAGGGTTTTAAGCCCAAAAACCTTAAAAGTAAGCCCATTAAATCCAAACGCACTCCAGAAAGATATTTCGTGTTGAAAAGATTTGAAAATATTAGCCGAACCCTAAAAAAAGTCCCCCGAATCGATAAAATTTGCGTACCGTTAAAAATAAAGTCATGCGGATAAAAATATCTAATAAAATCTCATTTTCGAAAAATACACTTAAAAATATTTTAAATTAATTTATAAAAACAAATCGTGTAATAAAAATATTTTTCCTGAAAATTCTCTGATCTACGCTCCTCGTTCGAGCATGAAATGCACTTAGAAAAGCCTAATGCATGAAATTCTAAAATTTATGGAATAAATTCTATCATGCATGAATTATGCATAAAATGCATAAAAATAATTAAACATATTTTAATGAAATAAACATGCATTTAATGTTTTAAAACAATTTAATAAAATACCAAAGAAATTTAATAATTTGCATGCATGCCAACTTTTTAAATTATATTTACTAACATGCTAAATTACAACTTCTTAAATAAGTCTTTATTAACTTATCTCAATACTCCATCTCCAGTCCGGCCTCACTTATTTAACTGAAAAGGTGACAATAAACTACTACGTAAAATAAATAAATTTAAGGAAAAGAATTTAAATACTCATGCAATAAAATCATTTTAATTTAAATACTAGAAATTATGCATGGCTTATACGTAGTCAACGTTACGGGTTCTACATAAACATTTCATGATCATGAGTTTATGAAGCAAGAACCGAAAATTTAAGCAGCACCTTTCGAAAATTATGTACAGAATTTTATGGTTTCCTTTATGCCTTCACGAGTTCCACGTATGTGTTGTTTCAGGTGGTTGGCTCGACCCTAGGCTCCCAAGGCTGCACCTAGGCACGTACTAGGGTGTGTCAAGAACATGTTGGTCCATTAGTTCAAGCCCCATGCATGTGGGGATTGAGAAATGACAACCCCCCCCCCCCCCCCCAATGTCATATTGAGTTTCGATTTTCAGTTTGCTGTGAAGGGTGATGTTTCTGATCTTGGCTGCCCTAGGGGCTATATCCATGGTTAGAACATCTCCATGTTATGTCTAAGATGAGACCAAGTCAGCCTTTCAAGGCTTGGTCCATGGTTGCATCGGTTTTCAAATAAAATAAGAACAGTCCCCTTCTATCTCCTTCATTTTCTGCACGTGTAACTTCGGCTTTATGGTGTTGGTGATCTTGGCTGGCTCTTGGCCCTTAGCCATGGTTCACGCCATACCTCTTGATGTCTAAATCATGCCATGGTCAATCAAATGACCACTGGAATGGTCCGTGACAGCAAGAACAAGCAAGACACCCCACACGTGCATATGCATTCTCGGGTGGGAGCTTCGAGTGGTTCCTGGTGTTGTTCGAATTGTGGCTGGCCTAGGGCCCTTAGCCATGGTTCAAACCACACCTTGGTATGTTGGTAAGAGACTCTGGTTGGTGGTTCAAGCCCCAATGGCCAATAGTCCCGAAAACGATGCAAGGAATCACACCAATAGCTACTGTATTTTTGACAGCAACTGTACCGGCGGTTCAGAGGTGTGTTTCGAGTTCTTGGTTGGCTTTTAGCCTATGGAATTTGACTGGACAGTACCTCATCAAGTTAGGAAGGTCATGCTTTTGGCCGTTTGTGATTCGGTCAAGTTTAGAGGTCGTACGAGAATTTACGGTGCAATGTGCCAAAGTGACTCCCGAAAGAACGTTTCATGTTTTGGCCTCCATTCATCAAAATTTCGACTTGTACAACTTTAGGAGCATTATTTCATCATTTTAGGTGTAATTTAATCATGACTAAATGATGGTTTGGTGTTGGTTCGGGTTGACACGGAGTCAAGGTTAAATACTAAGTCGTTGAGCGTAATTGTCTCGTTTTTGGGTTCAATTACGAAGTTTTGGTCAAGTTAAATCATTTGCATATTTTTCATGTTAGAATTAGGGCGCAGCGAGCCTGGAAACGATCCAACCCATTTGGTAAATTAATACAGGATGTTTAATTATGTTATTTAATTATATTACGTGCATACAAATATAAAATATTCATTTTTTAGATTTATGCGATATTGCTTGTAGCCACCTCACTATCATGGGATTGCAGCTTATCATGGGATTATTACCTCACCCGGTGGTCACTAACCAGTTCATGTCCATTTATTGGTACGGATATCCATTCCAAGGGCTGTCATGATCTCTACCGCCCAATATACTGTGGTTTAGTCTGATCAGGAGATTCAGTTCCGTTCATGGGCCACTTGCGTAGAACATAATCTCAGCAGAAAATTATTACATGCTATTGCGTGACAGGGCTCTACGGAGCAAACATTTCACTTACGATTTTCAGTTCAGTTATGCACGTATTTATAATTATTCATGACACGATTTTCATGATACGCTTTATGACACGATATTTCCACGTTACATTTTAATACATGATATCTTTAAATGGCATGAAATTTTATGATATACGTACTAGTTATTTACGATATATACATGCTGAGTCTTTAGACTCACTAGACTTGATTGTTGTAGGTACTGATGAGGTCGGGACCGAGGGCGGGGACCAGTGAGCCATCGTGGGTCGGCAGTAGTAGGAACCCGAGGACCTCATTTTCAGCACTTATGCTTTTTATTCCAAAGTCAGTTTTTATTTTGTTGAAATTTTTTTTTTTTGTAGTTGTTACTTTAAAACAAATATTTACTTCCGCTGCTACTTTAAACGTCGAACCATTTTTATCAGTTTATTTTATGAATGAAGCTTTTTATTTAATTAAAGAGAAATATGTTTTATAAATTATTCTGCAAATTTTCAAGTACGAAACACGGGCCTCTACACTTCCCAAGGGGTTACCCATCCCAGAATTGCCCCAAGTCAAACACGCTTAACTTTGGAGTTCTTATGTGATGAGCTATCGAAAAGAAGATGCACCTTCTTCATATGAGTAGTACTTATCAAATCTTTTAAGCCCTTCTCAACTTCACAGTCTCATACCTGAACAGTTTCTAAATCTCTCTCCTTCCAGTGTAAGATCGGTTCATTCATGTTCCTTCAGCCTAGAAGCCTGCCTGGAGCCGCTCATTGTTCGTGCAAACTCAAGGAATCGGCGATCATCCCCCGCCCTCTTCGGCCCGGGCCTCACATACTTGGTGAGAAATTCAAGATCTTTACGGACCACAAATGTCTCAAGTATTTCTTCACCCAAAAAGAGCTGAACATGAGACAAAGAAGATGGCTAGAACTTGTAAAGGACTATGACTGTTACATTAGCTATCATCTTGGCAAAGCTAATGTAGTTGCGGACGCCTTAAGCAGAAAATTTACAGTCTTGGCCCATATATCAATGCAGAAAATTCTATAGACGGAAATTCAGCATTTTGAGCTTGAATTTTATACTAGGGGAAATGCCCCTAATCTCACTACTTTAATAGTACAGTCTACTCTACGAGATAGAATTCGAGCCGGACAGTCTAATGATGAGCAACTACAGAAATGGAGACATCAAGATGAATCAAAAGGCAGCATGTTATATTCAGTCAAAGATAGCATTGTCAAATAACGAGGGCGACTATGGGTTCCTAATGGAGATTCACTTAGAGTTGATATTATAACAGAAGCCCACAGTACCCCTTATTCTATACACCTCAAAAGTACAAAAATATAAAAAGACTTGCAACTCTTTTATTGGTTGCCGGGAATGAAACGAGATATTATGCACTTCGTATCCGAATGCTTGACGTGTCAACATGTGAAGGCTGATCAACAAAGACCAGCGGGAATGCTCCTACCACTTTCCATTCCCAAGTGGAAGTGGGAGAACATTACTATGGACTTCGTGGTAGGTTTGCCAAAGACGGTGAAAGAATTCAATGTCATTCTTATAATAGTGGACCGTCTTACTAAATAAGTACATTTCCTACCAGTATAGACGATTTTTTCTATGACACAGTATGTGGAGCTATATATTCGAGAGATAATCAGACTGCATGGGATTCTAGTATCTACAGTGTCGGACAGAGACACACGATTCACTTCATCATTCTAGAAGAGTTTGAATGCGGCCTTGGGAAAAAGATACTATTTAACACCGCATTTCATCCTCAGACAGATGGTTAGCTTGGGAGAATCACACAGATTTTAGAGGATCTACTCCAATCATTTGTGATCGATTTCCAAGGAATTTGGGAACCAAATCTACGTCTAGTGGAGTTCACTTAGAACAATAGTTATCAGTCATCTATAAGAATGGCTCCATACGAGACACACTACGGAAGGAAATGTAGATCACCCATCCATTGGGACGAGATAGGAGAAAGAGCTACAATGGGGCCCGAGATAGTTCAGCACACCGCAGAAATATTCGCTAAGATCCAAGACAGAATGAAGACTGCTCAGAGTTGACAGAAAAGCTATGCGGATAAAAGAAGACGAGATCTCGAGTTTGCAGTCGGTGACTACGTATTTATAAAGATAGCACCTATGAAAGGTGTTATGAGATTTGTCAAGAAAGAAAAACTCAGTCCATGATTCATCAGACCATTTGACATGCTCTAGAGAATGGGAGCATTAGCATACCGAGTGGATTTGCCACCTAATCTCGCAGGATTTCACAATGTCTTCCACATATCGATGCTTCGCACATACACGTCAAACCCTTCACATGTACTGAACTTTGAGCCACTACAGCTTAAACCAAACCTGTGAGTTGGGTTGCTGAAGGTGTGTTTTGGTCGAGGGATTTGTTGTCCAAAGGTTGGAGTCGATGGTAGGATTGGCAAGCTAAGGGCCAAGGACTAGTGGTTAAGGGTTGACTCATTTGTGTTAGGGCTTGAGTGAGGAGACGAGCTGGTTGTACCAGGAGCCTTCCAAGCCATGGACCAGACCTCTGGTGGGTCTGAGTCATGGTCTAGGGTGGTCGTTTGTTGCTGGTTATGGTTTAAGAATGGTTGGACTCATTAAAATCGTATGGGCAGCGGGTGTCCTTCGTTGGGGTCTAGCGAGGGGCTGCGCTTCGTGGCTTGCATGGAGCTGTGGCCGTGGGTTCATTAGGCTCAGAGGGGTCCTAGGGTGTTCTAAAGGTTTATCATGGTCTTGTTCATGAAGAATTGTATATCTTGCAGGTGGTCTAATAACCCTAGCAGACCTTCTAGAAGCTTGTACTTCAACTACTGCTTGTTGGGGATTAGGTTCAACTTCTACAGTTGAGGGAGTATCTTGAATTTCTTCAAGTTCTATCATCTTGTCTTTTCTATATAATAGAAATTCCTTTTCCAAAAAGGTGGTATATCTTGAAACAAACACTTTTTCTTCATTGGGGTAATAGAAATAATATCCAACATAATTCTCTTGATATCCTACAAAGTAGCACAAAGTGGATCTACTATCTAATTTGTCTCCCACTGTCTATTTCACGTAAGCAGGGCATACCCATAATCTCAAGTAAGAATATTTGGGAGTTTTTCCCATCCATATCTCATATGGTGTTTTATCCACTACTTTAGTATGGACAATATTCAACAACATTGCCGCAGTTTCAAGAGTAAAGCCCCAAAATGTTGTAGGCAATTCAGCGAATCCCATCATGGATCGAACCATGTCCATCAAGGTTCGATTACGACGTTCAGAAACACCATTCAATTGTCGTGTTGCTGGTGGCGTCCACTATGAGAGAGTCACATTCTCTTTTAGATAACCCAAAAATTCAGCACTCAAGTATTCTCCCCCTCGATCAGATCGAAGTGCCTTAATACTTCTTTCTAGCTGATTTTCTACTTCAGATCTAAATTCTTTGAACTTTTCAAATGCTTCAGATTTGTGTTTCATCAAATAAACATACACATACCTCGAATGGTCATCAGTAAAGCTAATGAAGTAGGATTGCCCAAATTTTGTGCTAACACTTATAGGGCCACAAACGTCTCTAGTAGACCAACTGCACGTTCCATGTTTCCATTGAATGGAGTCTTGGGCATTTTTCCTTTCAGACAGGACTCACAAGTAGGAAGAGAATTTATGTCTGACAAGTCAAACATGCATTCTCCCACTGGTTTGTGTATCCTTCTTTGGGAATTGTTACCTAGTCTAGTGTGCTATATTTGTGCGGGATTTGGATCATCTAACTTTCTTTTGTTTGTTGCTGAAATCCTGTTTACTTGGACATTCACTTATAGTTCTCAGAACATTTATAGCGCATATAATTTCTTATGTCCGAACTTCTTGCAATGAAATAAATATGTTCTGACTTATCGGGCTATGTGAGTTTGCCTCTTATTGGGTTTTTTTTTTTTTTTTTGGGGGACAGAACCTTTCTTTCCTTACTTCTTGGGCCATTCTTCGTCTTGACGAGAGGCCCATTATAAAAACAACATTTTCTTGTTTTATGGTGATCTCATAAGTCATAAGCGTATTGAATAGCTCTTCAAGGCTATCATCTATCTTATTCAAATTGAAGTTCACCATAACCCCATCAAATGAGGAAGAGAAAGTCAATAAATTTGTAACGTACCGTACTTTCAACTCTTTAAAATTTGTGAAAAAATAAAAATTTTCGTAAATAAATCGTGAACCTTAAAAATTCGATAAAACAAACTTTTCATCCCAAAGTAGTAGCACAAAAGATCTCAACGTAAATTTTGCCAAAAGTATTTGTTTAAAATCTCATAACCAGTAGCACAAATCAGAGTATTTTGAACATTCATAAAACTTAAAACATGCCTGTTCTCGGGTTAGCCTCCCGCTCAGTCCAAGCCAGCTAACTGGTCCTCACGCCTCGTCTCCTCGACATCATCCTTACCTGCATCGATAAAGTCTAGTTAGTCTAAAGACTCAACACGTATAAACTGGAAGGTAGCAAGTAGTACATAATAAAACCACATACATCTCCAAAATAGGACGTACATACTTACAACTTGAACATGCATATGAAGACTTGAACACACATACATACATACATGATAGATGTGCCATCAACGTAAAACTTTTCATAAACATTCTTGCGTCGTACATACATGAGCATACATAACATCATTTTGCGTAGATGCATATTTCAAAGCAAGTGACCAATGCATAAAAGCGCCTGATCAGACTAAACCACAGTACTGGGCTAACAGGGAAAATCCGCTACCACATACATGAGATCCTCGTTCATGATTTAATGGGTAGATTGGTCCCTGGTCATGATTTATCGCTTTCCAATCCTGATCTAAACCCGTTCATGCTTTAACAGGGTGGATTGGTCCCTGGTCATGCTTTATCGCTTTCCAATCCCATACATAATTTGGTCACATGACATTTATCATACCTCAAAACTTAAAAATATTTTCTTTTGCACGTCAAACATACTTACAAAGCACTGAGGCATTCGTTGGGTCGTGCTCGGGGCCACTGCTGCAAATACTAACAAAATTTCAAGCACTTAATTTCCATAGTTAGACATAATAATCGTGATCTACACCAAAAATGACAATTTTCTTACAACATTCTAAATCGCTTGGGACTTGACCTCATTTAATCATTGTACTAAGCCATGACATCAACCCCCGAAACAAATCCTAAAATGATGTGTGAACATTTACCAAAACATAGAAGACATGAGCCTAAGATAGTGTTTTGAAAAGTCATAGACGAGCACCTAGGCGCTGGACAGCGCTGCGCTAAGCGCTAGGCACTAGCGCCGTTGTGCTAGCAATGCCGCAGGCCTAGCACTGCGGCGCCATAAGGGCAGTGCCGCGGCGCCAAGCTTGCGCAGAACGGGCGCTGCGGCTGTAACGTCCCGAAAATCTGAAGGTCCACGTGAACCACATGCATGCAAGTTATTAAATTTCTTTGGTATTTTATTAAATTGTTTTAAAGCATTAAATGTTTGTTCATTAAATTGTGTTTAATTATTTTTATGCATTTTATGCATAATTCATGCATGATAGGATTTAATTCATGAAATTTTAAAAGTTCACGCATTAGGGTGTCTAGGTGTATTTCACGTTCGAACGAGGATCGGAGACAGGGGAACCTTCAGGAAAATTATTTTATTACGCGATTTGTTTTTATCAATTAATTTAAAGTGTTTTTATGTGTAATTTTCAAGAATGGGAATTTTTGAGTATTTTTACATGCAGGATTTTTATTTTTAACGGTACGTGGGTTTTATCGAATCGGGGGACTTTTTAAGGGTTCGGCTAATATTTTCAAAATCTTTCCAACACGAAATATTTTTCGGGAGTGCGTTTGGACTTAATGGGCCTACTTCTAAGCTCGTTTGGCTTAAAATCCTTTTCAACTCTTAATTATCAAAATTTGGCCCATTAATGGATTGTTAGCTATTTATTTATTGGTTAATTATCATCTTAACCTAAACCTAAACAATTACCACAGCCGACACCCTCCTCCAACCAGAAATCTCCTCGTGAATTGCTGCAACTAAACCTTCGGTGTCACCGTTTCTCCCTCAAGCAAAAGCTTTTCCCTTCGGCCATGCATTCCTCGAGCGTTTGTTCAAGATTAATCACCAAGGCACGCATTTGTACCATTATTTCTGCATCATCCATGCCTTATACTATCGTGTGAATGTATATGTATGAGGATTTTTCGATCCAGCCATGCATAGGGAAGTTTTCAGTTTTTTTGTTCAAATACATGTATCATGGGTTCACTACTCACGTTTTCTGTGATCTGTGTTGTAAAGGGGCTGCTGGTGTAGTGTTTCAGGGTCGTTTCTATCAAGGGTTCGAGTAGTATAGCTGCTGGAGGCGTGGATGGTCGAGAGGGTGAGAAGTATATGCTGGATCGGTGAGTTTGGGTTGGTAACGGGTAAATCTTGAGTTGGGGAGAAAGGCTCGATCTTTGTAGGCGTTCAGGTTGTTCAGCAAATTCATGCTTCGGTTAGGCTTGGTTTAGGAGATTTATAAGGTTTGATCGGTGGCCCTTAAATGCTGGACACGTGATGATGATAGGAGTGGAACGAATTTTTAAAGGGGTGAGGATGTGTTAGTTTCGGTTGGCTTTACAAGTGGTTGTTGCAGCGGGATTTGTGAATTGGTTTGGATTAGTTTAGAAAGGTCATTAGGGTCCTAATGGTGAGTCTTAAGGCTGGACATGTGGTGGCATAGGGGAGGACCGAATGTTCAAAAATTAGGAGCCATGGGTAGGTTGTTGATTTGCACAAATGGGGGGTGGCCGAGACTGTAAGGAATACAGCAGGTAATGGCTGAATATTTAGGGAATTAAAGGACTTAATTTAAGTGGTAATTGGTTTAGAAGGAGTGGTATAAATTATGGTTCAAGTGGGGAAAAAAATTTGAATAAGTTTCGGGTCAATTCGGGTTAAAATCAGGACCCCGGTCCAAGTTTTAAAACGAATCGGTTAAGTTGTGAATTTGGCTCGAATTTATGTCTAAGAACGCTTTTAAATATGTTTTGGGATATTTTAAGGAATTTGGTAAGTTTCGGGTCAATTTTAGAGGTCCAGGGTTGAAACGATAATTTTTGGGTTTCCAGGGGCAAAATGGTCATTTTTCACCCAGGGTGAGATTTCGGTCAAGTCAGTGCCCTGAGCACAAATCATGATATTTTTAAATGTTAATGCATCACGTTTACGATTTTTACGCTATTATAATAATTATGGTGCATGCTTGGTTTAAAGGAATTAAGAGAGAAAAAGTAAGAAAGTGAAGAGCACCCCGTCTCCACCGCGCCGCGTCGTTATTTCGTTTGTTTTCTGTCAAAACAAACCAAGGCATGTTCATATCTTCTTTCACTCTTCAATCAAGTCATATAGGTATTTTTAAATATCGCAAGTACATGATTTTAATTCAAGAAAATCGAAATTGTTCATATTCAATTATGTTATTTAATTATATTACGTGCAAAAATATTCATTTTGAGATTTATGCGATATTGCTTGTGGTCGCTTTACTATCATGCTTAAGTCCGGTCGCCAGTTACCGGTCAGTTCAGTTGTTTCACCCAGTATACTGTGGCAGTAGTCTGATCAGACGTACATTATTAAGTCCGGTCGCCAGTTACCGGCCCGGTCGCCAGTTACCGGTCAGTTCAGTTCAGTTCAGTTCAGGGAGCACTTGCGTAGACCATAATCTCACAAAAAAAATTATTACAAGTTATTTCATTACAGGGCTCCAAGGAGCAAACATTTTCACTATGATATTTTCAGTTCAGTTATGCACGTACTATAATTACCAATGAAATGATATTTTACGTTACACCTCAGTACAGGAAATTTTCACTTGCATGCGATTTTATTATTTATTTACTTGTTATTTACGATATATGCATGCTGAGTCTTTAGGCTCACTAGACTTGATTGTTGTAGGTACTGATGATGTCGGGANGGCGCTCCCTGGCAAGCGCTGCGGCGCTAATCCTGCGCACAACCAACCCAAAATAACACTATTTGATGCAAATTTTAATAGTCACGCACAAACGACTAGAACCGATGCAGCGAGACTCATCTTAGGACGCTATGACAAGGATTCAACTCAAACAAACGTCCCCAAAACAACGACGCACAACAACTGCGCAACATAACCTACAAACATGAATTTTTAAACAAAAATACTTCCTACGACTTCTAATGCAACCAAGTGTTTATCGACCAGAGACGAAGCACCAAACATCAACCCCACATCATACTCACAATACTTAAACGCAGCAGCAGTCACCTAACGTTCCCAACGAAATTTTAGAACTCCCACAAAAAACACCATAACTCATTCAATTTTTATCCAAATATTTTTAATTTTATATCAAATCGAAGGTATCGAAAAGCTCTACGATTTATATGTTGAAAGTTTTCCCAACAACACGACCAAAAATTGCAATACTTGAATATACAGCGAAACAAAATTTTTAGATCCAAAAAAGTTTAAAATTCGATCGAAACATTCCCTGCTCAAAATTTTCACATCACACATGGATTTTTACGTATAAAAACATCGCAACACATACTATGACATGATCGACACAAGAATAATAGAATATACGTGCTTTTTGATATGAAAAATTTACCGAACCAACGATACCTGTGAGAACCATGAAATTTCCATCCGAAACAAATCATGTAAGAAGTACAAACTTAAAAATTTAGCTTAATCTAAGCTCAACAACTCTCATTCTAATTACAGAACTTAATTATGAACTTAGATTTCAGCTAACTTAACTTGAGAAAACAGCTTCAAAGCTCGGAGATCAACTCAACAGGAGGCCAAGCTGCAAATAACCGCATCCATCGAAGAATTGTCACGGGAAGAGTAAAACCCCAGCTCAAGGACGCGAACTTTCAGCTCAAAGAAACTCAACCAAGCTTGTCCTGACAAGACCAAAAAGGGAGCTATAAGTTGAGCCAAGAGTATGGACAAGTTAAATGTGCAAGAAATAACCTTTGTGTTAACCCATGAAGGAGCTACGGGAGGAGCTAAGGGCTAGGACATATTGATGATGCAGGAAATGACCTTTTAGAAAACCATGGTGACATTTAAAGTATGCATGGGATTTTGGACTACAATTATGACTAGTCTTGGAATTAAGGAATGCATGGGATTTTGGACTACAATTATGACTAGTCTTGGAATTAAGGAATGCATGGGATTTTGAGACTACAATCATGACTAATCTTTGACCCTAAGTTTCGGCCATGGGGTATTCAAAAGGCTGAAATTTCTCTATAAGTAGCACCTAAGGGCTGAATGGAAAACACTCCAAAAACACCTCTCAAATTTCGGTTTTCCCTTCTCCTCACTCTCCCAAATATTCGGCCAAGCAAGCGAGGAAGAAAGGAGGAAAATTCATACGGCCCAGTGCTGAAACTCTGCGTCGAAGTACTGCCGGATCGAAGACCTCATTTGTCAAAATTAAGTCGAAGTGCTGTCAAACTTTCGAGAGTCAAGTTCGTGCCAAAGTCTGAATTTTCGATTCTACCTTCGATATACAGTAAGTGGGCTTTTGTTAAGTATTTCGTTGTATTTTGCTCTTTGCATAAAAATATCATGACATGCTAATGTATGTCACTATTTTCGAAAATTACTGTGCACTACGTTTAAAATTTCGATCGATTATGTGTTCTCTTCTATGCTTCGAAATTCTTGGTTCCGCTGTATCTGTAAGAAAACTCTGAAATCTGAACATCTGAAAAGTTCTGTCTGTGACTTCTGAATTCTGTTGCACTGTTATGATTAGAATTTGAAATGGGACAAGAATTGTAATTCTGTCTGGCCACCATTGGTGGGTATAAAACCATGTTTTGTTCTGGCTCCCATTGGTGGGTATAAAACCATGTTCTGGCCTCACCCTTAGAGGACTAATATATTGGGGACAATTTGACCATGGAAATGAGATGAGTAACCGTGTTCTATCCGATCTGTTCTGTTCTGTTCTGAATTGATTTGATCTGTTTCTGAATTGCAATGAATCATCTGATAAATTATGTCATTTATTCGATTCGCTTCTGTCATGATAAGTTAAGAATATTAAGTTTTGAAAGCTTATTAAAAGGACGTTTTAAGAAAAACTAAGTTCTATATGTATCTTTGGAATCGATCGACCCCCACTTGCTGAGTGTTTCCCAAAACACTCACCCCCTTACAATTTCAGATAAAAATGAAGAGCAAATAAATGAGGAGGAGCAGGAAGCTTTCTGGGGTTGGTGATCGATGATCAAGAGCAAGAGTCAAGTTATCCCTTTTGTTTAGTTTTCTGCATTTCGCAACTTTGATGTATTTTATTTCATTATCATTGTAAGACAATAATTTATTTATGAAAAAGACTGGTTTGATTTGATACGAGTCTTTATTGTTTTCAATATAATTGTTAAACAATGCCGGATGTCACTGACACTTCGGACACGGGGCGTGACAATACCGAAGCGGGAAAAGATGCGAGGTTCATCCGAGACGCTTGTGGAACGGTTTTCTTGCAATAAAATCAACAAAATTTTGCTGGAAAGATTCAGAGGAAGGGGCGGCTGCTCTATGGTGGAAGAACCCTTGGTTTCTCTTCTTTTAAAAATGAAATTCTAAAATGTAATATTTGTGTGTGTGTATACGTAAATGTGGGTGTTACGTGTGTTAATTAAACAAATTTAATTAATTAATAAATCATGTATCTAATAATTTTATTACTAACCACCACAATTATTAAAGAATTTAATAAATTAAATAAACACCTTTATTTAATTTACAATTAATTCAATAATAATTGATTTCTTGTAAAACTCATTTTTACCATAGAAAATTAAAATCATATTCAAATTATTTATTTTACAAGAAAATTATTAATTTTCAAAAAATTAATCATTTTTTTAAAATTAAATTGAACCAATTTTCATAAAATATCAATTTAATCCTAAGTTTTGAAAAATCATAAAATCGCACCCTAGGCCAGAACAATTCAAGCTCATGACCCAACACGATGCCCGAGACATTCCCGGGAAGCCGCCCCCGCTGCTCGCCCGCTGCCTCATCGTATCGGGCAGTGGTGGGCAACATGTGCGCGCCCTGGGCGCACAGGTGTGCGCAGGCCACCGCAAGCTGTGTGGACGCTTCGCATAGTGCGCGCAGGGCGCTGCACTTGCAGCCCTGCGCGCGGGTCTTCCTTGAACAGTTCCGGGCAGATCCGATTTTTTTTTTGTTTTAAAATCAAAACTTTATGGTGCAACAATTTTCTGAAAAATTTTCTTGGGTGGTTAGAAATAAATTATTCAATATATAAAACCATACGATATAGAGAACCTGTCTCTGATGCCACTGTTGGATCTCGATTTTCTCGTGCCCAAACGCAGCGGAAGTTTTAAAAATTTTAGATCTTGACATTCAAGATATATTTGGACACTCGTATGGTTTTATAATTAAACATACATAGGGTGCTAGAAATTTTATACCTTTGGTGAAAAAAAATTCACAAGGCTCCAACTATTTCGGGGTTAGCGGAGATAGCTGTTGTTGTAAATCCCTACGAACGTTCTTCGATCTCCTTCTTTAATCTTCGAATCAGGTCCACGACCGGATTATTTGTTTCTCTCTAATTTGCACTAGAAAATTAGAAGATACTTTTACGTTGAGATAGAACACGAATAAAATTCGACTCAATACTATAAGCCAAATTTTTCTTGCAAAAGAAATTGGATCTGAGAGCCGCACACTAATTCTTGGGAAGAGCCAAATTAATGAAATCTCATTCCAAGCTTTCGGATATCCCTTCACGTATAACAAGAATAAAAAAATTATTATTCTTTCTAATCTTTAATTTACTTAATTAATTACATTAATTAAGTCAATTAAAGTGTGAAGGCCTATGAATCCTTGCTTGAAAATTTGCGAAAAATTAAAAATTTTCTTTTTTAAATAATCAAAATGCATCATTCATAAATAAACCGATAAACAAAGTTTGATATTCAAAATGGCAGCGGAAGAAAATATTTGTTTGCCAAAAAATTAACGTTTTAAGAATATTCANAAAAAATTAATCATTTTTTTAAAATTAAATTGAACCAATTTTCATAAAATATCAATTTAATCCTAAGTTTTGAAAAATCATAAAATCGCACCCTAGGCCAGAACAATTCAAGCTCATGACCCAACACGATGCCCGAGACATTCCCGGGAAGCCGCCCCCGCTGCTCGCCCGCTGCCTCATCGTATCGGGCAGTGGTGGGCAACATGTGCGCGCCCTGGGCGCACAGGTGTGCGCAGGCCACCGCAAGCTGTGTGGACGCTTCGCATAGTGCGCGCAGGGCGCTGCACTTGCAGCCCTGCGCGCGGGTCTTCCTTGAACAGTTCCGGGCAGATCCGATTTTTTTTTTGTTTTAAAATCAAAACTTTATGGTGCAACAATTTTCTGAAAAATTTTCTTGGGTGGTTAGAAATAAATTATTCAATATATAAAACCATACGATATAGAGAACCTGTCTCTGATGCCACTGTTGGATCTCGATTTTCTCGTGCCCAAACGCAGCGGAAGTTTTAAAAATTTTAGATCTTGACATTCAAGATATATTTGGACACTCGTATGGTTTTATAATTAAACATACATAGGGTGCTAGAAATTTTATACCTTTGGTGAAAAAAAATTCACAAGGCTCCAACTATTTCGGGGTTAGCGGAGATAGCTGTTGTTGTAAATCCCTACGAACGTTCTTCGATCTCCTTCTTTAATCTTCGAATCAGGTCCACGACCGGATTATTTGTTTCTCTCTAATTTGCACTAGAAAATTAGAAGATACTTTTACGTTGAGATAGAACACGAATAAAATTCGACTCAATACTATAAGCCAAATTTTTCTTGCAAAAGAAATTGGATCTGAGAGCCGCACACTAATTCTTGGGAAGAGCCAAATTAATGAAATCTCATTCCAAGCTTTCGGATATCCCTTCACGTATAACAAGAATAAAAAAATTATTATTCTTTCTAATCTTTAATTTACTTAATTAATTACATTAATTAAGTCAATTAAAGTGTGAAGGCCTATGAATCCTTGCTTGAAAATTTGCGAAAAATTAAAAATTTTCTTTTTTAAATAATCAAAATGCATCATTCATAAATAAACCGATAAACAAAGTTTGATATTCAAAATGGCAGCGGAAGAAAATATTTGTTTGCCAAAAAATTAACGTTTTAAGAATATTCAACAACTGATAAAAATGTTTGCTAAAAATGGTAAGTGCTGCAAATGAGGTCCTCGGGTGCCGTTACTGCCGACCCAAGATGGCTCACTGGTCCCCGCCCTCGGCCCTAGCCTCATCAGTACCTACAACAATCAAGTCTAGTGAGCCTAAAGACTCAGCATGCATATATCGTAGGTAACGAGTAAATACTAGTAAAATTTTGCATGGGATAAAATATCATGTCATGGGGCATACTGAAAATAACCTGTACTGAGCAATTATAATACGTGCATGACTGAATTAAAAATCATAGTAAAAATGTTGCTCCTTGGAGCCCTGTACTGAAATAACTGGTAATAATTTTCTGTTGAGATTATGGTCTACGCATGTGGCCCCTGCACTGAACTGAACTGATCGGTAACTGGCTACCGGGGGAGTATCAAACTGAACTGAACTGACCGGTCACTGGCGACCGGGTGGTACCAAACTGAACTGATCGGTCACTGGCGACCGAGTAAATAGTGCTCCCAAAATAGTGAATTGACCACAAGCAATATCGCATAAATCTCAAAAATAAGTATTTTCTATTTTCATGCACGTAATATAATTAAAGTGCATAATGAAATATCTTGTATTATTTTACCAACTGGATTGGATCGTTTCCAGGCTCGCTGCAACCTAAATATGCCATGAAAAATATGCAATAGCTTCTACTTGACCAACTATGCAATTTAAGTTCAAAAAAAATGCGACAATGACGCTCGACGACTATGTATTTAATCATGACTCCGAACCAACCCGAACCAACACTGAATCATCAAATATTCATGATTAAAATACGCTAAAAATGATTAATTAATGCTCCTAAAATGATGCAAGTCGAAATCTAGGTGAATGGAGGCCAAAACAAGAAACGCTGTTTCGAGAGTCAATTTGGCACATCGCACCGTAAATTTTCGTACGACTTCAAAAATGATCCGAATCACAAACGGTCAAAAACTTGGCCTTTCTAACTTGATGAGGCACTGTCCAGGCCCAGGCCATAGGCTAAAAGCCAACCAAGAACTCAAACGAGCCTCCGAACCGACACAGCAAGTTGCAGTCAAATTCCAGCAGCAGCAACTTCGCTTGCATCGCGTCGTTTGCGAGACTTTTGGCCATTGGGGCTTAAACCACCGACCAGAGCCTCTCAACAACATCCCAAGGAATGATTTTAACAATGACTAAGGGCCCTAGGCCAGCCACCATTCGAATTATTCCAGCAACATCAGAAAAGTTCCACCCGAGAGCACCTTTGCGCGCGTGAGGGGTGTTTTGCTTTGCTTGCTTTCTCGTCTCGTTCCAGTGCCCATTTGATTGACCATGGGACGATCTAGACATCCAGTGGTAGGGTATGAACTGTGGCTAAGGGCCATAGGCCAACCAAGATCCATACCATTCCACAAAACCTGAAACAACACATGCTGTCAAAAAACGAAGGGGCCGAGAGGGGAGGGACTGTTCTTGCATTTTATTTAAAAACCGATGCACCATGGATCAAGCCACCAAAAGGGCGACTTAGTCACGTCTTAGACACGCTAGGGGAGTGATCTAACCATGGCTATATGCCTTGTGGCAGCCCAGATCAGATCCATCCCCTTGACAGCACACAACAGATTTTTCGAAAACTAAAAGGGCCAAGATTGAAGAGTTGCTGTCAAATTCGAAATCTATCATGCATGTGGCTTGTTTGAATGGACCATCATGGTCTTTATACACCCTAGCATGTGTCTAGATGTAGCCTAGTGAGCCTGGAGTCGAGCCATCCACCTGAAACATCAAAACAAGAGAACCCGTGAAGAGCATCATGAAACTCGAAAATTCTGCATTCTTATTTTCTGAAAATCCTTGGTGTATTTTGGTTTATGCATGAAATGATGATCATAAATCATAAAAATAATGATAGTATGACTTGATTGAAGAGTCAAGGAAGAATATATGCATGCCTTGGTCTTTCGTTTGAAAGAAAAACGAAAAGAATAGACGATACGGCGCGGAGGAGGTGGAGCGCTTTCTTATCTTGCTACTTGTTCGATTTTTCTCTCTTGTTCTAGGCTATGAGGGTCACGATTTTTAATGTGAAATGGCTGCTGTTTTCGGTGATGGAGGAGGGGATTAAGTGGTTAGGGGAGTGAGGGGGAGATCCACTAATAAAGGGATACAAATGCAAGACCAAGTCTACCTCTCATTTAAATTTTGAAATGTTGTTTGATATAAAATAATTTGTTGGAGAGGGAGTGGATGTGGTGGCCGATTTTCTCAAGCTAGACTAGGTTAGGATAATGCTAATTAGTTAATTAAATGGTGCTCCCAAAAATCAAAGAATTATCCTACTGATTAAATACAAAGAAAGGTTTAAAGGTGGTGAGTTGGCAAGTCCTTGTTCAATCTACTAAGGGTGGCCGAAATTTAGACAATAAAATGAAAGGAAATGTTGATTATTAACTAAATTTATAACCCTTAAAAGCCTTACCTATTCTTTAATTAATTTAGTGAACTAACCCCTTAATTAAGGAACTTAAATGAATTTATTTTCTACTCACCTCAAGTAACTTAAATAATTTCATAAACCTCCTTTTAACTTAAATTAACTTACTTGCTAGCTAAAATAAATTCCGGAAATATTTTCTGAATCTTAAATTTTTATCTCTAAACTCCAACTCCAGTCCGGCCTTACTGAATTAACTGAAAAGAATACAATTAAACTGCTGGCTAAAATAATTAACTTCAAAGAAAAGCATTTAAATATTCATGCAATGAAGTCAATTAAATTTAAAAATACTAGAATTATGCATGGCTTATACGCAGTCTAATTACGGGTTCTACAACTCTCCCCCCTTAAAAGAAATTTCGTCCTCGAAATTAGAACTCACCGAATAACTCGGGGTACCGACTTCTCATTTCTGGCTCAGACTCCCACGTAGCTTCTTCCTCTGAATGGTTGAGCCATTTGACTTTGACTCGCTTAACCAACTTGTTCCGCAGCTTCTTCTCCTGTCTGTCTAAGATCTGCACTGGTCTCTCCTCATAAGACAGGTTCGGGGAAAGCTGCAACGGTTCAAAGTTCAGCACATGCGAAGGATTCGCCATTTACTTTCTCAGCATGGAGACGTGGAACACATTGTGTACTCCGGCCAGATTCGGCGGAAGAGCAACACGATAAGCTAGCGTCCCAAATCTGTCAAGGATTTCAAAGGGTCCAACGAATCTTGGACTGAGCTTCCCTTTCTTTCCAAATCGCATAACACCTTTCATAGGTGCTATCTTCACAAAGACATGGTCGCCGACGGCAAACTCTAGGTCTCTCCTTCTCTGATCTGCATAGCTTTTCTGTCGACTCTGAGCAGTCCTCATCCTATCGCGGATCTTAACTACTACATCGGCAGCTTGCTGAATAATCTCGGGGCCCAACTCTGCTCTCTCTCCTACTTCATCCCAATGAACAAAAGATCTACACTTACGGCCATACAGTGCTTCGTACGGTGCCATACCAATAGAGGACTGGAAGCTGTTGTTATAGGTGAACTCCACCAATGGCAACTTCGACTCCCAACTCCCTGAGAAGTCAATCACACAAGCACAGAGAAGATCCTCCAAGATCTGAATAACTCGCTCTGACTGACCATCTGTCTGCGGATGGAAAGTTGTGCTAACCAGCAACTTCGTACCCATAGTCGAATGCAAACTCTTCCAAAACGAGGAAGTGAATCTGGGGTCTCTGTCAGATACGATCGAAACGGGAATACCATGGAGTCGGACTATCTCCCGGATGTACAACTCCCCATACTGAATCATGGCGAAAGTCGTCTTAATAGGCAAGAAGTGCGCTGATTTGGTAAGACGATCTACAATCACCCAGATGGCATTTAATCCTCTGACTGACTTCGGCAAACCGGTCACGAAGTCCATGGTAACATTTTCCCACTTCCACTCGGGAATGGGAAGAGGCTTGAGCAACCCTGCTGGTCTCTGATGCTCTACTTTCACTAACTGACAAGTCAGACACTCAGATACAAAACGTCTGATGTCTTTCTTCATCCCTGGCCACCAATACAATAGCTGCAGATCTTTGTACATCTTCGTACTCCCAGGGTGAATGGATTACGGCGACATATGGGCCTCTGATAAGATTTCTGCTCGGATAGAATCACTGCTAGGAACCCATATCCTGTCTCGGTATCTCACAATACCGTCGCTGACTGTATACAAGACACTGCCCTTGGCTTCATCTCTCTTCTTCCACTGTGCCAATTGCTTATCTGCTGACTGACCATTGCGAATACGGTCAAGATGAGAGGACTGAATGGTCAAGGTAGATATAGGGAACTCTACCTTGAGGATATGACTCTAGATCAAACCTCTGCATCTCAAGCTGAAGAGGTCTCTGAATCGTCAAATGAGCCATTACTGCGACTTTTCTGCTCAATGCATCTGCAACTACATTAGCTTTACCCGGGTGGTAGCTAATGTCACAGTCGTAATCCTTCACAATCTCCAACCAACGCCTCTGACGCATGTTCAGCTCCTTCTGCGTAAAGAAATACTTGAGGCTCTTATGGTCGGTAAAGATCTGGCACTTCTCTCCATACAGATAATGCCTCCAAATCTTCAAGGCAAAAACTACTGCGGCCAACTCTAGATCATGGGTAGGGTAATTCTTCTCGTGGATTTTCAACTGTCGAGAAGCATACGCTATCACTTTCCCATGCTGCATCAATACTGCGCCTAAACCGAGCTTCGAAGCATCGGTATAAAGGACAAACTCGCCGGGCCCTGACGGCATGGCCAACACTGGTGCTGAGATAAGAGCTTGCTTCAAGGTATCGAAGCTCTTCTGACACTCCTCGCTCCACAAGAATTTAGCATTCTTCTTGGTCAAAGATGTGAGTGGGACGGCAATAGAGGAGAATCCCTTAATGAACTTCCTGTAATATCCTGCTAGCCCAAGAAAACTGCGGATCTCTGATGCATTCTGCGGCACAACCCAATCTCTGACTGCGGCAACTTTCGCTGGGTCTACCTCAATACCACTGCTAGAAACAATGTGGCCTAAGAACGCCACCTTCTCTAACCAGAATTCGCACTTACTGAACTTTGCGAATAATTTGTGCTTCTGCAAGGTCTGTAAAACTGTGGTCAAATGCCTGCTGTGCTCCTCTTGACTCTTGGAGTAGACGAGAATGTCGTCTATGAACACTATCACAAACTGGTCAAGATACGGCTGAAATACGCGATTCATGAGATCCATGAAGATCGCTGGCGCATTCGTCAGACCGAACGGCATCACAAGGAACTCGTAGTGACCATAACGAGTCCTGAAAGCAGTCTTGGAAACATCAGCATCTCTCACCCTCAACTGGTGATAACCAGAGCGCAGATCAATCTTGGAGAAAATCAAAGCTCCCTGTAACTGGTCAAACAGATCCTCAATCCTCGGAAGTGGGTATTTGTTCTTCACTGTAACCCTGTTCAACTCCCGGTAATCAATGCAAAGCCTCATAGAGCCATCCTTCTTCTTAACAAACAGGACTGGCGCGCCCCAAGGTGAAAAACTCGGGCGAATGAACTCCTTGTCCAGAAGTTCCTGAATCTGCTTCTTAAGCTCGGCAATCTCTGTCGGTGCTAGTCGGTACGGCGCTTTGGATATCGGAGTCGTACCTGGCATAAGCTCAATGGAAAATTCCACCTCTCTCTCGGGTGGCATACCAGAGACGTCTTCGGGAAAAACGTCTAAGAAGTCTCTGACGATCGGAACATCTGAGGCTGACTGGCTGGGTTCCTCGGGGACAGATAAAAAGGTCGCTAGAAATGCCCGACACCCTCTATGCATGAGCTTCCTAGCCTGAACATAAGGAATAATACGCGGTAGAGGAAAGTACCTGTCTGGCTCAAATAAGAACTGCTCCATTCCTGGCGGTCGGACAAGAACGGATCTCCGCTGGAAGTCTATCAACACTCTGTTCCGCAATAGCAAGTCCATCCCTAGGATGATGTCAAATTCTGGCATCGGTAGCACGATCAGATCCGCATAAACAAGATTACCGTGCAGCTCAAGATCTATATCTCGGATAACATTGGTAGCTGCCATCTCCTCGCCTGACGGAAACACTACTGAAAAGGCTGTGTCTAGCCCAATGGTCTTGATCTTAAGAAAGTTCGCAAAGACCTCCGAAATAAACGAGTGAGTGGCCCTTGAATCTATCAAGGCCTTGGTAGCGGAACCAAATATAAAAATTCTCCCTGAAAGATCGGAACTCTGAGTTGAACCCAATAGCTAAAAGAATTAAACTTATAGACATGCAAAGGTCAATGTTCTTCTAGCTTAAATTCCCAAAATAATACTGAGTAGAGCATGCAATCTTATATCAGTTTCTAAGTTCAAGATCTTAATTCTGGTTCCCAAAACAGGGAAATTCAAATAATAACTTAAAGCTTAAAGGTACCTGTCAACAACATAGTCTCCGGGTTTGTTATCACGGCATGGAGAGCAAAAACTCTGCCTTGGGTAGGCAGATTCCTCTGAGGGCACTGCAGCAACATGTGGTCAGGACTGCCACACTTAAAACACTCTCCAGAGCCAGACATACATGCTCCAGGATGGCGGCGTGAGCACCTAGGACAGACTCGGTGCTCAAAGGTCCTCGGGGCTGGGCGTCCCCGCTGCTGCTGCTGCTGGCCTCTGTTTCTGGGCTGCCCATGAAAAGGCCTCTTGTTTTGCTGTTGATGCTGATGAGGAGGAGGGCGGTGTGGTACCTGGGCTGGGCGCTTGCCCTGGCGATCCCTCTCGATATCCCGTAGATCCTGCTCTGCGGCCAGGGCTTTGGAGACCGCGACCTCATAAGTAGTAGGGTCAGACACCCTAACATCACGGCGCAAGATCGGCCGTAGACCCACCAGGAAGTGCATCATCTTAGCTCTGGCATCATTTGCTATCAGGGGCACAAAGTGACAGCCCCTCTCGAACTTACGGATGAACTCCGTAACCGTCATATCACCCAGTCTCATGCTCATGAACTCGGTGGTCAACCTGGTGCGCACTTCCTCAGCAAAATATTTGGAGTAGAAAACCTCCGTGAAGCGTATCCAAGTCAATGTAGCCAAGTTCAAGACTACTGCTGCTCCTTCCCACCATAAGTGGGCATCTCCACTGAATAAGTAGGTGGCACATCGGACTCTGTCTGCATCTCCAAGCTCCATGAACTCGAAGATAACCTCGAGGGATTTGATTCATCCCTCGGCAATCATGGGGTCAGACGTCCCAGAAAACTCCTTCGGACGCATCTTCATAAACCTCTCATAGACAGCCTCGGGCCCTGTCGGCCTTGCTGTGGCTGCGGCATTGTTCCCCGCAAACTGTGCGAAGAACTGAGTCATCCCAGATAGCATCTGGCATTCATGTCAGGTGGAGGTGGAGGTGGAGGTCCGAATCCCCCCTGTCCTTGATCCTCACCGTCTTCATGACGGCGCTCATCATTACCTCTCGGGCGTCCAACCTGGCATCTAGGAGGCATACTGTTCCATACATAACCCATACGTAACTAACATGCATAATTCCATAATTTATTCTAAATAAATACTGAAATACTGAAAAGATCTGATCGCAAAACATTTCATGGAAACATGTTGTCAAAATAATTCATGCTTTAAATAAAATGCTGAAATGTAAAACTTACAGACCGAAGACGTGGCTTCGTGAGCTTTTCGTGGTCAGTAGTAGTGTAACCCTTTACAAGAACATAGGCTCTGATACCAACTGTGAAGGCCTATGAATCCTTGCTTGAAAATTTGCGAAAAATTAAAAATTTTCTTTTTTAAATAATCAAAATGCCTCATTCATAAATAAACCGATAAACAAAGTTTGATATTCAAAATGGCAGCGGAAGAAAATATTTGTTTGCAAAAAAATTAACGTTTTAAGAATATTCAACAACTGATAAAAATGTTTGCTAAAAATGGTAAGTGCTGCAAATGAGGTCCTCGGGTGCCGCTACTGCCGACCCAAGATGGCTCACTGGTCCCCGCCCTCGGCCCTAGCCTCATCAGTACCTACAACAATCAAGTCTAGTGAGCCTAAAGACTCAGCATACATATATCGTAGGTAACGAGTAAATACTAGTAAAATTTTGCATGGGATAAAATATCATGTCATGGGGCATACTGAAAATAACCTGTACTGAGCAATTATAATACGTGCATGACTGAATTAAAAATCATAGTAAAAATGTTGCTCCTTGGAGCCCTGTACTGAAATAACTGGTAATAATTTTCTGTTGAGATTATGGTCTACGCATGTGGTCCCTGCACTGAACTGAACTGATCGGTAACTGGCTACCGGGGGAGTATCAAACTGAACTGAACTGACCGATCACTGGCGACCGGGTGGTACCAAACTGAACTGATCGGTCACTAGCGACCGAGTACAATAGTGCTCCCAAAATAGTCAATTGACCACAAGAAATATCGCATAAATCTCAAAAATAATTATTTTCTATTTCCATGCACGTAATATAATTAAATTGCATAATGAAATATCATGTATTATTTTATCAACTGGATTGGATCGTTCCCAGGCTCGTTGCAACCTAAATATGCCATGAAAAGTATGCAATAGCTTCTACTTGACCAACTATGCAATTTAATTTCAAAAAAAATGCGACAATGACGCTCGACGACTTCGTATTTAATCATGACTCCGAACCAACCCGAACCAACACTGAATCATCAAATATTCATGATTAAAATATGCTAAAAATGATTAATTAATGCTCCTAAAATGATGCAAGTCGAAATCTAGGTGAATGGAGGCAAAAACAAGAAACGCTCTTTCGAGAGTCAATTTGGCACATCGCACCGTAAATTTTCGTACGACTTCAAAAATGATCCGAATCACAAACGGTCAAAAACTTGGCCTTTCTAACTTGATGAGGCACTGTCCAGTCCAAGGCCATAGGCTAAAAGCCAACCAAAAACTCAAACGAGCCTCCGAACCGACACAGCAAGTTGCTGTCAAATTCCAGCAGCACCAACTTCGCTTGCATCGCGTCGTTTGCGAGACTTTTCGCCATTGAGGCTTGAACCACCGACCAGAGCCTCTCAACAACATCCCAAGGAATGATTTGAACAATGACTAAGGGCCCTAGGCCAGCCACCATTCGAATTATTCCAGCAACATCAGAAAAGTTCCACCCGAGAGCACCTTTACGCGCATGAGGGGTGTTTTGCTTTGCTTGCTATCTTGTCTCGTTCCAGTGGCCATTTGATTGACCATGGGACAATCTAGCCATCCCGTGGTAGGGTATGAACCATGGCTAAGGGCCATAGGCCAACCAAGATCATACCATTCCACAAAACCTGAAACAACACATGATGTCAAAAAACGAAGGGCCGAGAGGGGAGGGGCTGTTCTTGCATTTTATTTAAAAACTGATGCACCATGGATCAAGCCACCAAAAGGGCAACTTAGTCACGTCTTAGACACGCTAGGGGAGTGATCTAACCATGGCTATATGCCTTGTGGCAGCCCAGATCAGATCCATCCCCTTGACAGCACACAACAGATTTTTCGAAAATTAAAACGGCCAAGATTGAAGAGTTGCTGTCAAATTCGAAATCTATCATGCATGTGGCTTGTTTGAATGGACCATCATGGTCTTGATACACCCTAGCATGTTTCTAGATGTATCCTAGTGAGCCTGGAGTCGAGCCATCCACCTGAAACATCAAAACAAGAGAACCCGTGCAGAGCATCATGAAACTCGAAAATTCTGCATTCTTATGTTCTGAAAATCCTTGGTGTATTTCGGTTTATGCATGAAATGATGATCATAAATCATAAAAATAATGATAGTATGACTTGATTGAAGAGTCAAGGAAGAATATATGCATGCCTTGGTTTTTCTTTTGAAAGAAAAACGAGAAGAATAGACGATACGGCGCGGAGGAGGTGGAGCGCTTTCTTATCTTGCTACTTGTTCGATTTTTCTCTCTTGTTCTAGGCTATGAGGGTCACGATTATTAATCTGAAATGGCTGCTATTTTCGGTGATGGAGGAGGGGATTAAGTTGTTAGGGAGTGAGGGGGAGATCCACTAATAAAGGGATACAAATGCAAGACCAAGTCTACCTCTCATTTAAATTTTGAAATGTTGTTTGATATCAAATAATTTGTTGGAGAGGGAGTGGATGGGGTGGCCGATTTTCTCAAGCTAGACTAGGTTAGGATATTGCTAATTAGTTAATTAAATGGTGCTCCCAAAAATCAAAGAATTATCCTACTAATTAAATACAAAGAAAGGTTTAAAGGTGGTAAGTTGGCAAGTCCTTGTTCAATCTACTAAGGGTGGCCGAAATTTAGACAATAAAATGAAAGGAAATGTTTATTATTAACTAAATTTATAACCCTTAAAAGCCTTACCTATTCTTTAACTAATTTAGTGAACTAACCCCTTAATTAAGGAACTTAAATGAATTTATTTTCTACTCACCTCAAGTAACTTAAATAATTTCATAAACCTCCTTTTAACTTAAATTAACTTACTTGCTAGCTAAAATAAATTCCGGAAATATTTTCTGAATCTTAAATTTTTATCTCTAAACTCCAACTCCAGTCCGGCCTTACTGAATTAACTGAAAAGAATACAATTAAACTGCTGGCTAAAATAATTAACTTCAAAGAAAAGCATTTAAATATTCATGCAATGAAGTCAATTAAATTTAAAAATACTAGAATTTTGCATGGCTTATACGCAGTCTAATTACGGGTTCTACATAAAGATTCAAAAATATTTGCATGCCAAATCATGGTGACTATCGATTCTATGCATATATTTTATGATAATATCCTGCATTGATATTTTCTATGTGTGTAAGATATTAAATTATGATATCATGAATATTTCCATATTGCGTAAATCAATATCATATTTAATAAAAACTTAATGGGCTATATTTTAACTCAATTAAAACATAATTTAATTATTAAAGCTTATTTGAACTTTAATAAAATTGCATGATGGGCTTATACTCTTACAAGCCCATGATCCATTCTCCAATTACATTAACATCATCATAATCACGATCGACGATCCAACATCATCGATGTGACAATTTCAATTTATTCGTTATTATGATGCACTGTCAGGGCCCGTGCCTTTAATTAATATTTAATTACCACACAACAATGATTGATTGGTGTAAACAGCGAAAACGAGTTTAAAACGTTCATTTGGGCCTACAGAAATTTCGGCATGACCTCTCCCGTAAGTAGGACATCCCGAAAAATTCAAAACACAACAATAATATTATACGCTCGAAAATAACCTCAAGTTCACAATCAACCACACAAACATTCTACAGCCGCACTGGCAAGGACTAGACACAACATACCACAAATAAAATCCAAAACAACATAAAAACATCACAATACAGCTACACAGGGCATCTCCCTGGCAAATGTATCAAACCATAATAATATATAGATATCTGAGAACTCTGACACAAACAAACTGATTACTGGGTACCACTCACTGACGCTCCACCAGACGCGTCAAATCCCCTGGAATGACCTGCTATGGCATAAAAAACAACCACAACATAAAAAGAAAACAGGGGTCGGACCCCAGTATGACAAACCAGTAAAATCACGATGTATATAAAAGACATGTAGCAATACCAAGTAAATGCAATGATATGCGATGTATGAATGGTAACAATGGAATAACGGATACCAAATGGAGTCCAAACGAATAGCATCGTCAACAGTAACAGTGGCCACCCGTGTCAAGAATGCAGTATCAAATCGCCGCTCGTCCATGCACGTAGCATCGGGAATGCAAGTAGCTAAGTAGCTCGTCCCTAGCTGTCATCTGGGAATGTGGCTAATCCTAACCCACTCGTCCCTCTGATGACTCAAAACATCTCAACAAAATCAACATAAATAGCCGCCAAAGGAATCAAGGCTCAATATGTTATGCCAATACAATTTAATGCATGAATGCAACAGAATAAACATTCAAGGCACATAATATCAAACAACATTCACCGAATATTCTTACACGCCTATATAAGTGTCATAATGATATAGGTTTGAGCGTACCTCAACTATAACTTACAATACCACAGTAATTTCTTAAGGATTTCCTGATGAAACTCGTCCAACGATATAATCTACCATATAATGCATTCCAACTGACTAAAACAATTTAAATCGGCTCGGTTAAAATCAAATTCCGGGCAGCCTATATAACCCTTTCAAAATATGGAATTTCAAGCTTAATACCTCAAGGATCAAGGCTAAAACGCACAACGGTGATCTCGCGAAGGTGACGCGTTGGAAAAGTCTCCGGAACACTGTTCACGCCGGAAAACAAGCTGGAAAAATAGGAGAAAAGCTTAATAATTTACTTTAACAAAGTAATCCACCAAAAACAACCAATAATTGAAGCCAAAACCTTACCTAAAACCGGATCAAAGTCTACACGCATAGGAGCTGGAAAACAAACCAATCGAGTTCGATAACTTCGGATTCTTGACAGGAAAAAGTCTAATATTATGGAGGAAGAAAATTGTTAAACTGCTTCACTCTCATTTCGGCCGTTGGCGGTGCTACTGGACTGAAGCAGAAAGAGGAGAAAAGTCGTTGGTTGCAAGGCAGGGATGAAGAAACTTTCTGGATTGAGCGATCTGTTGTCTATATGTCAAATGGGTTGGGTTTAAATAATAAAATGGAAATGGGCTGGGCCCAATGGAATCGTCTTGCTCCTGAGTTGTTTTTCCTTGCGGTCCAAAATTTGCACTGGATGTTCAACATAGCTAAGAGAAATTTCCAACTCCACATCCTCAACATTCAAGATATGAGACGGATCTGGCTCATACTTCCGCAACATAGATACATGAAACATATTATGTATCAAAGACAAACTCTGCGGCAAGTTTAAACGATAAGCCAATGTGCCAATCCTCTCAACAATCACATACAGACCAATGTAACGCGGAGCTAACTTCCCTTTATGTCTACATCTCATAGTACCCCGAAATGGTGATACTTTCTAGAAAACATAATCGCCCACTTGGAACTCTAAAGTTCTACGCCTTTTATTAGCATAACTGGCTTGACGATTATCTTTCATTTTTTGAATAAATTCTGGCTTTGACATCTGTCTTTCTCCTACATCTTCCCAACATATCGGCGATCTACACTTTCTTCCATACAAAGCTTCAAATGTTGCCATACCGATTGTTCCCTGAAAACTATTATTGTAAGAGAATTCAACCAAACACAACGATTCTTGCCAACCACATTTGAAATCCACCACTACTGCCTGTAACCCGTCTTCAAGAGTTTGAATGGTTCTTTCTGACTAACCATCTGTTTGTGGGTGATAGGCGGTACTCATAGCCAACTTTTAACCCAAAGTTGATTGCAAACTTCCCCAAAACTTCAAAGCAAACCTTAGATCACGATCGGATACTATGGTTACTGGCACACCATGCAATCTTACTATATGATAAATGTAAAATTTCGCCATTTTCATATAAGTACACGTACGATCATACGGAATAAAATGAGCTGACTTCGACAATCTATCAACAATCACCCAAATCGCATCACAACCACGATTAGAACGAGGTAAATGTGTCACAAAATCCATAGCAATGGCCAATGTGCTCCCAGTTCAACTGCGGCACTTCAAGACTATGTAACATTCTACCATGTCTCATTCTCTCGGCTTTAACTTGTTGACATGTTAAACATTTAGCCACAAAATGAGAAATATCTTTCTTCATACCTTCCCACCAATAATAAGCTCTCAAGGTATGATACATCTTTTGAATTCCTGGATGAATACTGTGTTGACTACAATGTGCTTCACGTAGTATAGCTTCTTTCAAATCTATCAAATTCGAAACAACAAGTCTGCCATTAAAGCGCAGGCTACCATCTGAGGCAACACTAAACGTTTCTGTCTGACCTGTTCGAGACAATTCTTTTAATCTATGAATGTACGGATCGGTCTTCTATGCTGCTTTGATGCTGGATAAAATCTATGGCTCAACTTGAATAGATGACATTATAAAGTAGTCTCCACTGATCTGATAAGTCCATCCTGAAGTTCCCAAGTGCTCGTGAACATTAGAGATAGTTAAAGATGTCAGCATTCTGAACTTTCCTGCTGAGAGCATCTGCAACAAGATTCATTCGACCTGGTTGATACTGAATCTCACAATCAAAGTCTTTAGGCAACTCCATCCATCGACGCTGTCTCATGTTCAAGTCAGACTGTGAGAAAAGATATTTAAGACTCTTGTGATTCGAATAAATCACTAGCTGCTCACCGTACAGATAATGACGCCATAACTTCAATGCAAACACAATAGAAACAAACTTTATGTCATGAAGTGGATATCGGGTCTCGTGCGGTTTCAACTGACGAGAAGCATACGCAATCACTCGCCCATTTTGCATTAAAACACAACCAAGTCCATTAAGAGATGCATCTTAACAAACAACATATCGCCCTGATCCTGATGGCAATGCTAGCACTGGAGCTGTTGTCAACTATTCCTTCAAAGTCTGAAAACTTGACTCACATTCATCAGTCCACATAAAACGTCGATCTTTTTGCGTTAATTGGGTCATAGGCCTTGCTAAAATAGAAAATCCTTCAATAAAACGCCTTTAATATCCTGCCAATCCCAAGAAACTGCGAATATCAGAAATATTTGTCGGTGTTGGCCAATTGATAACCGCTTCCACTTTACTAGGCTCCATTGATAATCCTTGAGCTGATATAACATGACCCAGAAATACTACTCTGTCCAGCCTGAATTCACATTTTGAAAATTTTGCATACAATTGTGCTGCTCTGAGTGTTTGGAGAACTAACCTTAAATTTTCTCGATGCTCCTTCTTTGTTTTTGAATAAATCATAATGTCATCTATGAAGACAATAACAAATCTGTCTATAAATTCTCGAAAACACGATTCAACAAATCCATAAAAACTGCTGGAGCATTAGTCAATCTAAAAAGCATAACTAGAAATTCATAATGTCCATAAAATGTTCAAAATGCTTTCATCAGAACATCTTACTCTCGAACTCTAAGCTGATGGTATCCAGAACAAAGATCGATCTTTGAATACACTGATGTACCCTGCAATTGATCAAACAACTCATCGATACGCGGCAGAGGATACTTATTCTTCACAGTAGCTTAGTTCAACTGTCTGTAATCAATGCACATTCTCATCGTTCCGTCTTTCTTCTTTACAAACAATACCGGAGCTCCCCAAGCTGACATACTTGGTATAATATAGCATTTTTCCAGTAATTCCTGTAATTGCTCCTTGAGTTCTTTCAATTCCGCTAGAGCCAAACGGTATGCTGCTCTAGAAATAGGATTTGTCCCGGACTCCAACTCAATGCTAAAATCTATTTCCCTTTGGGGTGGAAATCCAGGAATCTCATCGGGAAATACATCAGGAAATTTCTTGAAAACAGGAATATCTGAAACTTCAAATCTTATTCCTCGAGTCGCATCAACTGCATAGATCATGAATCCTTCATTTCCTGTTGACAAGAGTCTAAACATTTCCATTGCTGACACTAATGGAACACGTGATTGCGAATCAATACCGTAAAAATTCCATTTACTGCCAAAATACGGTCTGAATCTGACAACTCCATGGAAACAATCAACGGTAGCTCGATAATTTGACAGAGAATCCATTCCCAAAATACAGTCGAAATCAGACATATCTAGCTTGATTAGATTAGTTATCATAATATTATCATCAAATCTAATCACAAAATCAAGAATTATCTCATGAGACATCAAACACACACCAACAGGTGTAGAGACTGACAGTATCTATCAACGGAGTAGTAGCAATCTCATGCTCATCAACAAATACAACAGATACAAATGAATGAGATGCTCTTGTGTCTATCAGTATACGAGCAGGATGATTAAAAATAAAGTAGATACCTGCAATAACTCCGCTCGGTGTGTCTTGAACTTGATCCTGAGTTAGAGCATGAACTTGAGCCTGCTGTGGCCTTGGAAAACGCTGTTGAACAGAAACTCTAGCCTGAGGATAGCTAGACTGCTGAAAAGACTGAGTCGGAACAAAAGGTCTAGTTGCTTGTCCTCTGAAACCCTGACCAAACTGAGGTTGCTGAAATTGTTGTCTCACTGCATTCGGACATACTCTAGCATAATGTCCAACTTGTCCATAGATATTACAAGATCCATGAGCTCCAGTACAATGAGTACTGATATGCTTACCACCTCAACGATCACAAAATACTCCACCTGGTGACCCAACTGAACCTCCACGCTGACTGCAGGAACTAGAAGAACTACTACAACTCTGTTTCTTGAACTGTTTCCTTTGGCCTTAAAGTTTTGCTGCTTTGGTTGCTGATAAGACTGCGAAGGCTGATAGGGCAGTAAAGGACGGTATAGTGGTGCACCCACTCGCATCGGCACATTGCCTTCGAAACTCTGAGGAAAACCTGGTTGAACTGACAGTGGTTCATCTAAAAGTAGACTTGCCTCCACATTCTTGGCTTTCTCTATAGCATCGGCATAATTAACAGGCGCTCCAGCAACTACTAAAGTGCAAATGGTTCGATTCAATCCTTGCATAAAATGAGATAGCTTGTTCCGATCACTGGTAGCAACATGAGGAACATAGGCAAGAAGCGCTGAAAATTGAGAGGCGTACTCCACTACAGTCATGTTACCTTGAGTAAATCTATTAAATTCAGCTTCCTTGGCCGACTAATACGAAGGCGGTGAATATTCTCGAGCAAACTGAGCGCAAAATAAATAACAAGAAAATCTTTCACCTGATTCCTTCAGAGCTTCCTCAGTAGTTTCCCACCATAACTGAGCTCGGTCTTTTAATTGACAAATAGCCAACTTAAGCTGCAAATCAGGAGTGTACTCCAACATATTAAACAAGAGCTTTATACTTTTTAACCATGCTATAGTTTTCTCACCATCTTCATTCCCAAAGAATCGAGGAGGACGCATGTTCTGAAATCGGGATATCACTAGTTCCATTTCACCCATTCCTCTAGTCAACTGATCCACTTCATGCTCAATGTTAACATTTCGTGCTTCAACGCGAGGACGACGACCTCGTCTTCCCCATTCAGTAACGTTAAGTCCTCTCACATTAGGAGCTTCAAATTCCTGAACAACTTCCTTTCCTTTTCTGCCCTTACGTCTAGGTGCCATCTACAAGACACAAGGATTTAATCCACAGACAGAAACAAAATCATCGGCTTAGTATAAAGGCATAAACTTAAACTAATACGCTCTAGTCATTCTAATACAAATAATTCGAAACAAAGAAACAAGAGCAAATAATCAAACACATGCACAATCATTTTATTTGTGTCTAAACTCAAGTGTCCTAGACTCTAATTCGAGCGTATCTCAGTTACGCTCTAATACCAAACTATCAGGGTCCGTGCATTTAATTAATATTTAATTACCACACAACAGTGATTAATTGGTGTAAACAGCGAAAACGAGTTTAAAACATTCATTTTGGCCTACCGAAACTTCGGCATGACCTCCCCGTAAGTAGGACATCCCGAAAATAACATTATACGTTCGAAAATAACCTCAAGTTCACAATCAACCACACAAACATCCTACAGCCGCACTGGCCAGGACAAGACACAACATACCACAAATAAAATCAAAAACAACATAAAAACATCACAATACAGCTACACAGGGCATCTCCTTGTCAAATGTATGAAACCAGTATAATATATAGATATCTGAGAACTCTGACACAAACCAAGTGACTACTGGGTACCACTCGCTGATGCTCCACCAGACTCGTCAAATCCCCTGGAATGACCTGCTATGGCATAAAAAACAACCACAACATAAAAAGAAAACAGGGGTCAGACCCCAATACGACAAACCAGTAAAATCACGACGTATATAAAAGACATGTAGTAATACCAAGTAAATGCAATGATATGCGATGCATGATTGGTAACAATGGAATAACGGATACCAAATGGAGTCCAAACGAATAGCATCGTCAACAGTAACAGTGGCCACCCATGCCAGGAATGCAGCATCAAATCGCCGCTCTTCCATGCACGTAGCATCAGGAATGCGAGTAGCTAAGTCGCTCGTCCCTAGCTGTCATCTGGGAATGTGGCTAATCCTAACCCACTTGTCCCTCTGACAACAGAATCAACATAAATCTCCGCCAGAGGAATCAAGGCTCAATATGTTATGCCAATACAATTTAATGCATGAATGCAACAGAATAAACATTCAAGGCACATAATAGAAAACAACATTCACCGAATATTCTTACACGTCAATATAAGCGTCATAATGATATAGGTTTGAGCGTACCTCAACTATAACTTACAATACCACATTAATTTCTTAAGGATTTCCTGATGAAACTCGTCCAACGATATAACCTACCATATAATGCATTCCAACTATAGTGCATTCCAACTGATTAAAACAATTTAAATCGGCTCGGTTAAAATCAAATTCCGAGCAGCCTATATAACCCTTTCAAAATCTGGAATTTCAAGCTTAATACCTCAAGAATCAAGGCTAAAACGTACAACAGTGATCTCGCGTAGGTGACTAATCGGAAAAGTTGCCGGAACACTGTTCACGCCGGAAAACAAGCTGGAAAAATAGGGGAAAAACTTAATACTCTACTTTTAAAATGTAATCCACCAAGAACAACCAATAATTGAAGCCAAAACCTTACCTAAAATCGGATCAAAGTCTACACGCATAGGAGCTGGAAAACAAACCGATCGAGTTGGATAACTTCCTATTCATGACAGGAAAAAGTCTAATAGTATGGAGGAAGAAGATTTTTAAGCTGCTGCACTATCATTACTGCCGTTGGAGGTGCTACAGGACTGAAGCAGAAAGAGGAGAAAAGGCGTCGGTTGCAAGGCAGGGGATGAAGAAACTTTCTGGATTGAGCGATCTGTTGTCTATATATCAAATGGGTTGGGTTTAAATAATTAAATGGAAATGGGCTGGGCCCAACTTGGGTATTGGGCTCTCACATGCACACTTTAATTTCGAGATCACCAATGTCTAAATAAGACATGTGCACTTCCTTTGACTGTCTTTAGCAGTCACGCTCTCAAAATTTCTATTATAAACTTTATTTATAAGCTTATCGATTGATCATATCAAACTTATTTATTAAAAATTCAACTCATTGAATTTATTATCTCTATGGGAACACAAGTAAACCAGTACTTGTGTGACCCTCAATGGTTCAGGGATACAGCTAGCCGTGGGTTCACAACTCTTTGTGATTCAGGACAATTTCCTTTATTTGGGCTTACTCTAATTTACCCCATTCTATGTATCAACTATTGATCATGAGAATGTCAGAAATCATCTTTCTGATTAAACACATCTATTCATGGTAAGAACTTCTAGTACCATCGCCCCATAATTCCCTAGGTATCACTGATAGTGCCTGCAAGAACCAGTTGATTATGATTAACGTACAGTACCGTCCCTTCATCTCATATATCCCGATCGAATCTGCAACCATTGGTTCATCGAGGGTTGCATAATAATTCGATAACTATCTGACATATATAAATAGTGGCATGACATGTACTATTGGAGAACTTCTTCTCCAACGTACATCTCATACTCTGGTCAGAGATTTCATGCACTATTATTTCATCTGATCACATAGGATATCTACACCCGTAGTTGAGCGGTGAATCCCCGACTACAATGTACTGGTTCCTACATGTGTCACAATTGTACCCAATCTCGCCACCTGATGACTCTCCTGGAGTCGGTAAACGAGTCAAAGCACATCTCTAGCATATAGAGCCTCAGTTTTGTCACGGGTCGTAAGAAGTAATTGTGTATAATCATAACCACAGACTTATCCTCTCGATGAATGATAACCACTTGGAAAGTCCGAGGGAAGGTTGCTTTGTATAATCATCATATGACTACCCATTTACATGTTTGGACATCTCTATGCCCTTACCAAGAAACGCGGTACACAACATCACAGATGCTAGTCTCGACCTCAATCGACCTTTATCCATGTTTCAGGTGGCTGAATCGACTAGGAACGAATTTAGATTATACAGTAATTACAAATGAGTTTCAACATCGAATTACGATTCATTTGTATTAAAGTATAATCAAGGACTTTATCTATGTTGATTCCATGGGTATACAGATAAAGTAAACTAAAACCATGAAAAGTTAAATTATATTAAAATAAAGATTGTTTATTTCACTTGAGTCAATAAATTTCCTTGCCAACTGTTGGCTTGCAGGGTGATAAATATAAAAATTGTACATTAATTAAATGTTTTATAATATAAAATTATAGTTTTTGTTTTATTAAATGTTTAAATATTATATGTTTCATAATAAATTGTATAAAAATTAAGTTGTTGTGTAATTATAAGTTTTTACTATTTTTACATGTTCGATTAAACAAGAATAAACTTGGCGTTGCAAATGAGATTAAGATGATTCTTGAACCTGTAGAAAGTTGATGATAATATCTACAATATTGGTGACAAGCATGAGATAAAAATCTTCTCACAATTGGGATCAAATTAAGCAACAAACAAAGTTATCAAAGGAGTGGCAGTTTTACCATGCTCTAGTATTTTGACCATATCTCTCAAACTACTTGGTCAAATGGTTAAAATAAAATACCACAATTCAAACAACTCAATTATCCACATGTTTTATTTTATGTAGAGGAGCAAAATTGGATGGGAATATTTTCAAAAGTGATGTGTATTAAAATATAATTTCTTGGAACACCAATGAAGATTTATGTGTAAAAAATTAATATTTTATTTGTGGTTGTCTCCCCAAATTTGGCTATAAATAGGGGTACATTGTAATGAATTGATATATCCCTCATTCTATGAACAAATCTTTGAGTTCATAATATTTCTCTCTTTATTTTTTCTTTATTTCATCATTTAAAAATAATTAGCATGTTAATCTCATATTCAAAGTTTTATACTTTGAATAATGAGTAGCTAACTTCTCAATGTTGAGATGAAAAGATGAAGCTCTTGGTATGATAATAAGGTTATTAAAAAGTAATAATCTATGTTTTATATTATTTAATCATGATTTATTGTTTATGTTATATTTATTTATTTAAGCATTTTTATACCCTACTTATGAGTGGGAGTTTTGATTTATTGTTGCTATACGTTACACTAAATTCTTGGTACCATTTAAATGTTTGTTTGGTTTTACCAACCATTTAAAGTGGATGCCTTGATTTATTATATATCAATATATCATATTATTAATTTCTTGGTACCATTTAAATTTTAGTTTGGTTTTACTAACCATTTAAATTGTGAACCTTGATTTAGTATTTACAAATATATATAGCACAATAAATACTTGACAACATTTATAAGTTTAGATATATATTTTATACTTAAAAGAAAATAGTATATAACATAATATAAATATGATTATTTAATATATTGGAACCATTTTATTAAGTGGATTTCAATAATGTTCATTAACGTTAACTTTATTAAAATATCAAGAAAGGATCCTCTAATCTCAACTACTTAAATTAAAATTTGAACAATTAAAAATTACCAATTAAAGATTCAAACAATTAAAAGAAAAACAAAAACAAAAACAAAAACAAAAATAAAAGACATTGTAGTGGACTTGTAATCACCGTAGCTTCCCTGTTGATACGATATCGGACTCACCGAATTATATTACTTGCGGACAACCTGCTATTGGGAGTGCAACAATCAAAGTCACAACACAGGGCATCTACTCTAACAAAATCATCATACAACAATGAGTCCTAATAGTGTATTTATAGAGTGAGACTCCTAATCTAATTAAAAGCCCTTCTCCCACAAGGACTCTATTAATTTCATTATATTTATACTCCCATAAAATTAATATATAATGTATTTATTAACCTTTAATAATACATGATATAATAATATCATATATACATATTTTATATCACCATAGAAAATATATAATATGTATATTAAATTAAATAACCATTATTTAATTTATAAACTACCTCCTTGGTTAATTTAATTCTAGATTTCTCTAGAATATTTATGGGAATTTGTACATATTATTAGTCAACACTACTAGCACAATCATTTAATTAGTAAATTCCAAATTCACAAAAAAATGATTTCGAACTCACTATAACCCCGATCGACGATCCGAAAGCACCGATGTACCAAGGATACAAATCTTGTTCATATAATGAAAATTGAAAATTTCGAAGATCAAAATTTTCATTTACCAAATATGGCAGTTACCATATTTGGCAGCGGCAAGTTTTAGTGAAATCTTTCACAAAACACGCAGTTCCACCCTCCTTCCTTATTTAGCAATCATGCCAACTTCCATTTCTTTCATTCTATGGAATAAGCTCATTAACTGCTTTATAAGCTTCTTCTTTGATCGCCATCAAACTATAGTCGCCAAATTTCAACTCCTTGAAATTTGAATATCTTAACGGGAATACAGAATCCGATACTTGTGTGACCCTCAATGGTTCAGGGATACAGCTAGCCGTGGGTTCACATCTTCATGTGATTCATAATAAAATTTATTCTTATTCGGGCTTACCCTATTTAGCCCATTCCTTTCATCAACGCCTTGATCAAGAATATCATAACTCATTTCTGATTGTTCCTATCGAATCATGGTAAGAGCGTCTAGTTGCATCGCCCCATGATCCCCTAGGTATCAATGATAGTGCCTACAAGAACCTTTAGTAATGGTTAGGGTATAGTACGACCCTTCAACACATATATCCCAATCGAATCTGCAACCATTTGTATATCGAGAGTTACATATGAATTCGATAACGATGTGAATTATCTTTGAGAATTAATAGTGGCATGGTATGTGCAACTAGGAAAACACCTTTTCCTAAAGCACATTTATTGCTCTGACCAGAGACTCCTTGCACTATTAACTCATCAGATCACATAGGATATCTTCACCAGTAGGCGAACGGTGAATCCCCGACTACAATGCATTTGCTCCTATGTATTTCTAAACTACACCCAACCTCGCCACCTGATGACCCTCGATGGAGTCGGTAAACAGATAAAAGTGCATGCTAGTACATATATGTAACGTTCCAAAAATCTGAAGGACCACGTGAACCACATGCATGCAAGTTATTAAATTTCTTTGATATTTTATTTAATTGTTTTAAAGCATTAAATGCATTTTTATCTCATTAATTTGTGTTTAATTATTTTTATGCATTTTATACATAATTCATGCATGATATGATTTAATTAATGAAATTTTAAAAGTTCATGCAATCTAGGGTTTTATTTAAATTAAGGTTTTAATTATTTTTATGCATTTTATGCATAATTATTGCATGATAGAATTTATTTCATGATATTTTTAAAAGTTCATGCATTAAGATTTTTAAGATGCATTTCACGCCGAACGGGGATCAGAGATCAGAGAATTTTCAGGAAAATTATTTTATTATATGATTAATTTTTATTAATTAATATAAGGTGTTTTTAAGGGTAATTTTCAAAAATGAGATTTTATTGGGTATTTTTACTCGCAGGATTTTATTTTTTAACGGCACGTAAATTTTATCGAACCGGGGGACTTCTTAAGGGTTCGGCTAACATTTTCAAAACTTTCCAACACGAAATATTTTTCGAGAGTGTGTTTGGATTTAATGGACCTAATTTTAAGCTTATTGGGCTTAATACCCTTTTTAAACTTTAAATTTACAAATTTGGGTCCATTAATTGATTTGTTAACCATTTAAATAATGCTAATCATCCCCTAAACCTATTATCTCTTAAATCAGCCGACACCTCCCCACCTCCACTCATTTCTCTCCGCCTTCCGCAGTACACCACCAAACTTCCATCGGCCAAGTGGGTTTCTTTCAAGAAAAAAATTCTCCGGCGCTTCTCCCGACACCCGTTCTTCGGTTTTCTTGCGATATATTTACCAGGCACGCTTGTATCTCTATTCTCGCATCATACACGTCAATATTATACTGAATTTCATGTATTTGATCAATCGTGTACCGATCTATTGTGTGTATGAGATTTATTCAAAGTTTGTAAAAAAAAGAAGGTGATTCTTGACATGGGTTTCACGTTTTAATTGTTTGAAGGGGGCTGCCGGGTTAGGGATATTATGGGCATGATTTTCAGACTGTTTAAGGGTCCTTTAGATGAAAGATTCAGGTCTGGAACATCAGCAGCAAGAGGGCGGAATGATTTTTGTTTTCTAGGGAGATATGGTTCGGTTTTGGACCTTGAGGGTCCAGGTTAGGTACGGCTCATGGGACTGCGTCCAGAGGGTGTCAAAGGAGTGATTCATGGTCCTAGGAGGGGCTGGGGACATCTGGTGTAGTGCTGGGGGTGGCCGACCAAATACGGGTTCAAGAAACCCCAAGCGCAAAGTTTAGAGGGCAAGATCAAGGGGTCTGCATGGTCTGGTGCATGGGCTGGTTAGACATGGCTAGACTGGTTCAGGAGGGTTTGGTCAAGGCCATAGGTTGGTTGGTTCGAGTCTGGTTGGGGCTGGTGTAGGCTAGGATCGAATTTAAGGCTTGGGTGCATAACTTTGAGTTTTGGGATAAGGATGTGCAGAAATTTCAGGAGGTTACAACAGGTAATTCGATGGTTTAAAGGATCATCTAGGGTCTGGTTTGAGTAGGATATGGTTTAGTTATATGTTGTTAAGTTATGGTTTAAGTTTGGTAAAATTTGGTTGAGTTTCGAGTCGATTCAGGTTAAAAACCGGGACCTCGGTCCAAGTTTTAAAACGAATCGATTAAGTTCGTTTTTGGGCTCGAGTTTACGTCTAAGAAAGCTTTTAAAAATGTTTTCGGATATTTTAAGGAGTTTGATAAGCTTCGGGTCAATTTTAGAGGTCTAGGGTTGAAACGATAATTTTTGGGTTTCCAGGGGCAAAATGATCATTTTGCACCCGGGATGAGATTTTGGTCCTGGCAGCGCCCTGAGCACAAATTATGGCATTTTAAATGATTATGCATCATGTTTACGATTTTTACGATATTATGATAATTATTTTGCATTCTTGTTTTAAAGTAAAAATTACGTATACGCATGCTTTTATTAAGTGATGAATATGTTGACACGTTTTGAAGGAAGTGATTTAGTTGTGACTAACACGATGACACGATGACATGTAAGGCCCGGACTCAGTGGGCGGGTAAGGCCGTCGCTGATGATCCTCGCCACCGGGTACCGCGGTTACACGTAGATGGATCCATCGACTGACATGATGACATGATGATACGAAAGTCACAGCTAATGAACGGAATTCAAATTAAGAAATTTAACACGTATATGCTGATACGATTATACATGCTATGATTATTAACATGTTTTGACAGGACACGTTTACGCATTTGATATGATAACATGATGGGACAGGTTTTGACACGTTATGATTTTTACACGATACGCTCATGTTCATGGTTTTTTTTTAAGATTCATGAAATGTATGTTGATTATGCTATTTTTCACTGCTGTGTGCTACATATATGTATTTGTTATTACTGGTACAGATGTGTTGAGTCTTTAGACTCACTAAGCGTGTGTGATGCAGGTGAGCATTTTGATCAGGAGACAGGAAGTGCCGAAGACTGAGTAAGCAGGCGGGGTGTGCAGTGACATGACCCGAGGACCACATGTTTTCCGCATAATGTTTTATGAGATTTGAGAGGAGATGAATATTTTAATACGTTGATGATTTTAAGATTTTTATACGTTTATTTTTATGTATGAGTTAGGATAAGTTTGGTTATTTTAAACTGCGCTATTTCTAATGTCAAATATTTAAGATTATTTTTAAATGTTATATTTTCTGTAGAGCGCATGCTTGCGAAACATTTAAATATTATTCGAAAACGTGAGCTTTTAAAAAAAATATATTTCCGCATTTTTAAAAGAGCAGTCGTTACAGTATAGCCCCTACATTGTCTCGGGTCAAAGGACTATTGGTGTACAACCATAACTGCAGACTATTCCACTCGATAAGTGAGAACCACCTGGATAGTTCGAGGGAGGGTTGTTCAGTGCATCATCATATGATCACCCATCTGTGTGAATGGACATCTCCATGCCCTTGCCAATGAAACATGGTGTTTACATCACAGATGCTAGTCTCGAGCTCGAGCGACCTTTATCCTTGTTTTAGGCGGCTGATTTGATTAGGAATATGTTTAGAATATATGGTACACTTCCTAATGAGTTTCATGGTCTTATGTTGAGAGGCAGACCTTATGGTACGTATTTTATATTCAAGGACTTTATCTATGCAGCTTGCATGGGTATACAGATAAAGTATAATTCCATAATTGAATAAAATCATAAAATATTATTAAAATAAATATTGTTTTACATTACAGTCAATAAAGCCCGAGCCACAAGTTGGCTTACCGGGGACCTACTCTAACAGGTCTATGATGGGGTTCACAAAGTTGTCGCCATCCTTTTGGGGATATGCGTTTGAAACAGCGGCTTTGTTGTTGAATAATGTCCATTCAAAGGAAGTTGATAAGACACCATATGAGATATGGATAGATAAGCCTCCCAAATATTCTTATCTTAGAATATGAGGATGCCATGTTTATGTGAAGCAGGCAGTGGGAGATAAATTGGATAGTCGTTCCATTTTATGTTACTTTGTGGATATCCAAGAAATTCAGTTGGATATTATTTCTATCATCCCCAAGAAACAAAGGTGTTTGTTTCTAGGAATGCAACCTTTTTGGAAAAAAGAATTTCTATTTGATAGAAAAGAAGAGATGATAGAACTCGAAGAGGTTTGAGAGACACCCACAATTGTAGAACCCTCATCTGAAGAGCCAAGAGAGGAGATACAAGCTCCTACAAGATCCGAGAGAGTCTCGAGACCACCTATGAGGTATGTTCTGCTTCTTGAAGAGGGCCATGATGAGCCTAACCATGGATGCGATCCAATGACCTTCAAGAAAGCGTTATCTGATGTCGATTCATAAAATGGCTTGAAGATATCCTATATGAGATGAATTCCATGCATTCAAACCAAGTGTGGAATCTTGTGGATCCACCTGAGGGAACGGTTCCCATAGAGTGTAAATGGATTTACAAGAGGAAACTTGGGGCGGATGGGCAGGTATTGACCTTCAAGGCGCGATTGGTAGCAAAAGGCTATACTCAAAGACAAGGAGTTGACTTTGAGGAAACCTTTTCTTCAGTTGCAATGTTCAAATCTATAATGATAGTGCTAGCCATAGATGCATGGTATGATTATGAGATATGGCAGATGGATGAAAAGACAACATTTCTTAATGGAGATATTAAGGAAGAAATTTACCAGTCTCAACCAGAAGGGTTTACATCTATCGGAAGTAAGCATATGGTATTCAAACTTCAGAGATTTATTTATGGTCTAAAGTAGACATCTAGGAGTTGGAACCTCAGATTCGATGTACAATCAAAGAGTTTGGTTTTACTAAGAATCTTGAGGAATCCTGTGTGTTAAAAAGGTCAGTGGGAGTTCTGTGACATTACTATTGTTTTATGTTAATGACATTCTACTAATTGGGAATGATGTAGAGATGTTGCAATCAACTAAAATATGGTTAGCAAGAAAGTTCTCGATGCAGGACTTGAGTGAAACATCTTTTGTATTGAGAATACAGATCTATAGAGATAGATCAAGAAGATTGCTTGGTCTCACCCAGTCCACAAACATTGATACCATCGTTAAGCGGTTCTCGATGGATGAGTCCAAGAGAGGACATCTGCTAATGTGTCATGGCATGTCCCCATCCAAGTCTATGTCTCCCAAGACTGATGCATAGATAGTGGCGATGACTAGCATTCCTTATGCATCTGCAATTGATAGTATCATGTATGGGATGATATCTACACATTCTGACGCAACTTTTGCACTGATTTTAGTGAGTAGATATCAATCGAACCCTGGTCTTCCACACTGAAAAGCTGTGAAAGACATCCTCAAGTATTTGAGAAGGACCAATAAGTTGTTCTTGGTCTACGGGGGTGGAGAACTGAAATTGGAAGGCTATACCGACTTGGCTTCCAAAGCGATATCGATGACTTGAATTCAACCTCTGTGTTCATATTCATGCTCAATGGTGCGGCTATCTCTTGGAAGAGTTCCAAGCAAGACATTATTGCGGATTCCACCACTAAGGCCGAATACATTGCTGCATCAGCTGCAGCAAAAGAGGCTGTTTGGTTAAGGAATTTCGTCCAACAGTTGAACGTCATTCCTAATGGAGTTGTTCATGTCTCTGTGTTTCGTTACAACACGGGAGCCGTAGCTCAGTCAAAGGAGCCAAGGTCTCATCAGAAATCCAAACATGTATTGAGAAAGTACCACATCCTCCTAGAGATTGTGGAAAGAGGAGAAGTGTCGATTGACAAAGTTGGCTTCGCAGATAATGTTGTTGATCCACTAACTAAGCCTTTACCTGGACCATTATTCGAAAAGCATCGCTAATCAATGGGTTTGAAGCATATGGGTAGTTGGCTCTGGTGCAAGTGGGAGATTGTTAGAGTAGGTGCCTGTCGAGCCAACTATTGTCCGAGGGTTCACATTGAAACTTTATGTATAAACAATCTTTATTTTAATAATATTTTAAATTATTGTTTTGGCACATTTTTATCTGTACACCCATTCTTGTTGCATAGATAAAGTCCTTGAATATACAAATAATAGAAAGAATATGAGATGCTCATATGATGAGTATCATGAAACTCATATTTGGAATACTGTATATTCTAAACAGTTCTTAGTCGATTCAGTCGCCGCTAAAAATGATAAAGGTCGCTCGAGTTTGAGACTAGTATCTGCGATTTGAGTACCATGTTTCATTGGTAGGGGACATTGTGATGTCCGAGCATTCAGATAGGTGGTCCTTGTAGAGTGCACTGAACAACCCTCCATAAAGGAATTTCCAAGTTGTTCTTACTTATCGAGTTGAAACGTCCTAGTTTATGGTTGTACACCATTAGTCCTTATGACCCGGAACAAAATTGAGACTCTATATGCTAGCATTGCACTCTGACTTGTTTACCGACTCATATGGGGTCATCAAGTGGCAAGGTTGGGTGTTTTGTCAAAACATATAGGATTCCATGCATTGTAGTCGGGGATTCACCGTTTACCTTCGGAATGTTTTGGCCATATTGCTAATAAGGGATGGAATGTTTTGGCCATATTGCTAATACATTTTTAACTTTTTCAAGCACCAAGAAAATTTCTCCTCCAAGCAATATGGCCAAAACATTCCATTCCATATTCCCTCAATTTTATTCTTCATTTTTGTTGAGGAAAGTACAAAACTTCTCAAAGAAAAATGCTTTAATTTTTCTAGTGCAAAATTAGAGTGAATATACTTTGTTAGTGGTGGACCTAATTTGAAAGAAATAAGGAATTTGAGCAAGGAGTGCTCAAGGGAAGCTTGTAGATTGTCTACCTTCAAGAGCTAAGTTGTTTACAACTTAGTTGGAGCCAATAATCAATCTTTGTGATTGAAAGGTAAATTTCTTAACACACTATGTATGACATTTTTGTGTTTTTTTTATTTGCTACACACAATAAGGGGTTCTAGATTTTTCTTGTTGAAAAACATGATTTTGAAATTCCGTTGCACTTCCGAGCTCCCGTAACCGATCCCCTTTCAATATGGCCTTCTAGTATTGTTAAAGGTTGTACAGTATAAGTGAATGAGAAAATCTATTTTGCTGATCTTATTATTATTCCTATGGTGGCGTTTGATGTTATTTTGGTAATGGACTGGCTATCGTCATATCGTGCCGTTATTGACTCCATGGCTAAGAAGGTGCGATTTCTTGCAGAAGATGATATAAGCGGGATTTTCTAGAATTCAGGTATTTCGCTTGGCATTTTTTGTATTTCTTGTTTCAAAGCTCAGAAAATGTTATCAAAGTGGTGTCAGAGATTTTTAGCTGCTGTAATAATTGTGAATACTGAGATAACAATGAAGTTGAATGAGATTGAGGTAGTTCGTGATTTTCCTGACGTATTTGCAGATGATGTGCCTAGATTTCTACCTGACCGGGAAGTTAAGTTTGGGTTTTAAATGGTTCCAGGTACTGCTCCAATTTCGAAAGCTCCTTACCGAATGGCCCTGACTGAAATGAAGGAGCTGAAGGATTAGTTGCAGGATCTATTAGACAAAGGATTTATTCGTCTGAGTTCTTCTCTGTGGAGAGCTCCGATTTTATTTGTCCAAAAAAAAGATTAATCTTTGCGGTTGTGCATTGCTTACAGAGAGATCAACAAAGTCACGATCAAGAATAAATATCCATTGCCAAGGATTGACGATCTATTTGATCAGCTATAGGGAGCGACAATGTTTTCAAAGATCGACCTGCGTTCTCGTTATTATCAGCTGAAATTTAAGGAAGCCGACGTCTCTAAAACTGCATTCAGAACTAGGTATGGCCATTTTGAGTTCTTAGTCATGTCATTCGAGTTGATGAATGCTCCGTCGGTCTTCATGGATCTAATGAACCGGGTCTTCAAGCTATATCTGGATAGCTTCGTTATCGTTTTCATTGACGATATCCTGATTTATTCTCAGACTCGGTAACTTCATGCCGAGCATCTCAGAACTGTATTGCAGTTATTGAGGGAAAAGAAGTTATACGGAAAGTTGAAAAAGTGTGAATTCTTGTTAGAGCAAGTATCATTTCGGGGCCATATCGTTTCGAGAGACGGCATTGCAGTGGATCCCATGAAGATTGAAGCTATTAAATAATGGCCTATTCCTACGACTGTCTCCGAGGTGCGTAGTTTTCTTGGTTTGGCAGGTTATTATCGACGTTTTATTGCCAATTTCTCCAAAATAGCCCTGGCATTAACAAATCTCACGAAGAAGGCGGTGAAGTTTAAGTGGACAAATGAATGCCAACACGGATTCCAAGTGTTGAAAGACAAGTTGACATCAGCCCCTATCCTAGCACTTACGTGCGGCACTGAAGATTTTATTGTATACACGGATGCGTCAAAGATGGGACTTGGAGCTGTACTGATGCAGCATGGGAAAGTAATCACTTATGCTTCTTGGCAGTTGAAAGACTATGATAATAATTGTCCCACCCACGATCTTGAATTGGCGGCGGTGGTCTTCGCATTGAAAATATGGAGGCATTTTCTGTATGGCGAGAAATGTGAAGTTTTCACAGACCACAAGAGCTTGAAATATCTATTCTCACAGAAAGAACTCAATATGCAACAGAGGTGGTGATTAGAACTTGTTAAAGATTATTGTGAGGCCCGGGGCCGAAGAGGGCGGGGGGGGTGATCGCCGGTGCCAGGAGGTTGCACGGACAATGAGCAGCTCCAGACAGGCTTCTAGGCGGAGGGAACATGAATGAACCGATCTTACACCGGAAGGAGGGGGATTCCGAAAATGTTCAATGTAATGGACTGTACAGTTGAAGAGAACTTAAAAGATTTGATATGTACTACCCATACCAACAAGATGCATCTTCTTTTCTGTAGCTCATCTCATAAGAACTCCAAAGTTAAGCGTGCTTGACTTGGGGAAATTTTGGGATGGGTGACCTCTTGGAAAGTTTTCTAGGGTGCGTGTGAGTGAGAACATAAGCACGCTGGAAAGACTCGTATTGGTACAGTGAGGACAGTCATCGAATCTGGGGCGTTACAGTTAGTATCAGAGCCGACCTCTCCTAGTATGGTGTGGTTTGGGGACGAACCAAGTGGATGCTGGTGGGCATGTGAGGCCCGGGGTCGAAAAAGGCGAAGGGTGATCGCCGGTTCCATGAGGTTACACGGACAATGAGCGGCTCCTGGCAGGCTTCTAGGCGGAGGGAACATGAATGAACCGATCTTACATCGGAAGGAGGAGGATTCCAAAATTGTTCGATGTAATGGACTGTACAGTTGAAGAGGGCTTAAAAGATTTGATATGTACTACTCATACCAATAAGATGCATCTTCTTTTCGATAGCTCATCACATAAGAACTCCAAAGTTAAGTTTGCTTGACTTAGGGAAATTCTGGGATGGGTGACCTCATGGAAAGTTTTCTAGGGTGCGTGTGAGTGAGGACATAAGCACGCTGGAAAGGCTCGTATTGGTACAGTGAGGACATTCGTTGAATCTAGGGCGTTACAGTTATGATGTGACCATTAGCTACCACCCAGGGAAAGCAAACTTCTTTGCAGATGCTTTGAGCCGCAAGTCATTTTTTTCTTTGAGCTCATTGATTCAGAAGCCGTTGTTATTGGATCTTCAGAGGAGCAAGATCGCTATGGTAGAGCAAGGGACCATCGCTAGACTTTCATCTTTGGTTATTCGACCTATGTTGACATGTAGGATACGACGGGAGCAGCCTAATGACAATCGGTTGATGGAATTGCGATCCAAAGCCGATAAGGAAGGAAATACATAGTTTGCGATGAACACCGATGATTTGTTAACGTTGAGAGGTCGGATATGTGTTCCCAGTGGTAATGACCTTCGACGGGATGTTTTGACAGAGGCTCATACCGCGCCATACTCGATACATCCTGGTAGCACCAAGATGTATCAGGATCTCCGACATCTGTACTGGTGGCCAGGTATGAAAAGTGATATTGCAAAGTTTATATCTGAATGTCTAACATGTCAGCAGGTAAAGATTGAGTATCAAAGACCTGTTGGAACTTTGCAATCTCTCCCAATACCTCAGTGGAAGTGGGAGCCCATCACCATGGACTTTGTAATGGGAATTCAAAGAACACCAAAGGGTTACAACTCCATCTGGGTGATTGTTGATAGGTTAACCAAGTCAGCTCATTTTCTTCTGATCAAGACGACATTTACAATGAACTAGTCTGCTGAAGTCTATGTAGCTGAGATTGTGAGACTTCATGGTATCCTTGTGTCAATTGTATCTGATCGTGACCCGAGGTTTACTTCTGAATTCTAGAAGACCTTTCACAGAGCCTTGGGCACCAGATTGGCTTTTAGAACAAAATATCATCCTCAGAGTGACGGGCAATCAGAGAGGGTGATACAGATTCTTGAAGATATGTTACGAGCCTGCACGATTGATTTTCCCGGTAGCTGGGATTCTAAATTTCCACTTGTGGAATTTACGTATAGCAATAGTTATCAGGCGATGATTGACATGGCATGAAAGGATCGGTTAAGAAGTGAAATATGTTTAGAAAGGGGGGTTGAATAAACACTCACAGATTATGTTCGTTTTTCGTAAGTTGAGTTCAGTTTAATGACAAACTGATACTTAATATCTCGTAAGTCGATGCAAATCAGTCTAACTGAGAAAACAGTTGCGGAAGTAAACTGAATGAAAGATAGAATAACTAAAATAAAAGGTAACTGAAGTGCAAAGCACGAGATTTGTTTCTTGATGTTCGGAGAATGGAATAACTCCTACGTCACCCCTTCTATCACGAAGATAGGATTTCTACTAAAAGACTTTGATCGAATACAATGTTTGTACTGACCCACTTCAGTTTGGTCTTATCAATGCCACAACTTAAACTCTTAGTTACAACATGCTATTTCAAATCGTGACTGATTTTAGCACAACTTAACAATATAATAGAGATTACAGTGTGCTAACAAGCTCAAAGACGGTAGCCTGGAATGCTACAGATAGAACTTAGTAAGAGTGAGCTTTTTGATTTCAGCAGAGTAACAGCTTGAGTAAAATAGTAGTTCTTGTGTATTTCTTCAGCTGCTCTGTTAGCCTATTTATAGGCTTCTCTTCCAACGGTAACTTGATATAATATTTGAATTTTATATCCGTTGATTTGCCACGTCGATATTCTTCTGACAATCGTACACTATAGACTCTGAAATGCGGCGTTCCACTACGAGTTACAGTCTGCTTGTACTGATGTCGGTTGAACATCCCTTTCATTTGATGACGTGTAGGGCTGAGCGATCAGCTGATGAAAGTAGCTGATAAGCTTTTGCTGAGTGAATCAACTGATCAGTTTCCAACGGATTATTCAGCTGTCTTCAGGAATCCAGTTAGGTTCAACTGATCAGTTTCCAACTGAGCAGTCAGTTAACTTCGAAAGTTCAGTTCAGCTGGATTCGGTTGCCTTGATACCTTACGTGATACTTCAGTTAGGCAAGTTGCTTAATACGAATACTTGATCAGTTCGTCCAATAGATGAATGGTTTGTCAAACAGCCGAAATTAAGTTTCCAACAATTTCTTCCTTTTTGGTGTTTCACAATACTAAGAGAATGATAACTGATCAGTTAAGCTTATAGACGTCCTTCGAATCGGTTGTAGATAAAATAATAACTGTCATGTACAAATTCGTACAATGAAAGAATGAAATAATCTATATAAATAATTCCATGTACAAATAAATCCGTTAAATTTGTCAACTGATTTGACTGTAGCTTAAGTCTCTATTCCCTTTTTTTGTCAAACGCCTCCATTCTGATAGATAATCTTTTAACATCAGTTGATAGAACTTTAACAGAAGTGGCTACGTCTGATACTGCATTCAGCATAGTGGTTTGCATTAAGTCATCTTTCTGGAAACAGATGTCTCCACAAAGTCAATTCTCTTGATGATTACATCTTGGGTGACAGAGAGACTTTCAGCTAAGCCTCTATTCTTTCTAATATCTTCTATGCAAGGGAAAGAGAGGTCACGGTAGCATTAACTTCCTTCAACTTTTCTGAGTTCAATATCTCTGCATGTTCCAGTTTTAAATCCTGGTACCAATTGTATATATCCATGTGGTCTTAGGTTCGATCCTGGGAAGGCACAGACTCCAGTTCATGGGCTGGAGAGTTCTATGAGTAACCCGTACGACGCCTATGGAAAGCCCGTGAGGGAAAAGGCCCCTTTGAGGGAGCCCAAGATCGGGATAGCCTTGGGTCGATCGGGGCAGTGGGCTGTATGGGCAGTCCACTGGGCCTGTAATGGGTCGTTACAATTCTTATTAATCATCGATCTGTTCTGAGTAGAACACGCAATGTTTACTGCCTCTGCCCAAAATCTTTGAGAAATGCCTGAATCAGCAAGCATTGTTCTAGCAGCTTCTTTAAGCGTCCGATTTCTCCTTTCAGCTACACCATTTTGCTAAGGAGTTTTAGCTGCTGAGAGCTCATGCTTAATTCCAGCATTTTCTAAAAAATTTGAAAGAGTTTGATTGATGAATTCAGTTCCTCGATCAGATCTGATTCTATCAATTCAAACTAATTTTTCATTTAATAATCTTTTGAAAAGCTTTATCAGTTATGCAGCAGTTTGGTCTTTGGATTTGAGAAAAATAACCCAAATAAATCTTGAAAAATCATCCACAATCACCAAGGTGTATTTTATTCTCCTTAAGCTCATGATTGGTATTGGACCAAAAAGATCCATATGTAATAGTTCTAAGCATCGGGAAGAAAATTTACGGCCCTTGTTTTTAAAAGAAGATTTTACTTGTTTACCAAACTAACATGCTGAACAAATTTTATCTTTGACAAAGTCCATTTTGGGCAAACCAGTTACAAGATCGTGTTTACTCAGATATGCAATGGATTTAAAATTCAGGTGGTTCAATCTCTTATGCCACAACCGGTTTTTAGAAATTTTTGAAGCAATGAAACATACTGGTGCATAAGGTTGATCATTCCAACTGACTTTGTAAGCTCATTATTCTTGAGATTCTCAACTAATAAAAAAACATTAATCGTAAAGTTACCATGGATAAGCTTACCCTTACCCGCAGTTTTACCTTTGGAATTATCTTCAAAACTGATGTTTGGTCCAGTGTACTTGATCAGTTGAGATAACAGATCTGCATTTCCCGTCATGTGTCATGAGCATCCACTATCCAAGTACCCGATTGATTCATTAATTGTACCTGTTACCTGCAATCACACACAAGATATAATTTTTGGTACCCTTTTTTATTTGGGTCCTAAACTGATTAGTCTTTTAGGAACCCAGACTTGGATTAGTTTGACTGACTGTCCAGTTGCTGTATTCCAGATGGTCTTTCTCGATTTGTGTGTGTTTGGTGTGTAGTGTGCAGATGATACAACGTGTGATTTAGCTTTGTTCGACTGATTGTTCAGCCGATATCTTTTCTGAACCGGCTTGCTGTTATAGTAATTGGAGTAGCCATTTGAATATTTCCTGCTGAATCTTTTTGATGACTGACTACGTGAGTCAGTTGAAACTTTTGGGCTATAACCAATACCATATATTCTAGCCTTGTTCGTACTTTCAGTAGGCTGTTCAACCAGTTTACTTGGCTCAGCTTGTTCTTGTACCATAACTGATTGGACAAAGTGAATGTATTTCCCTTTATCCATATTCAGTTTTGGTCGAGTATCATTGGGAATCATTTCAACTTGGGTGCTGAACCCTAAACTAGTTTTATCAGTAACTGATTTCTGTGAGTTCTGCATTTCAATTAATGCAACAGATGATTTGTTCCAAGCCTGAATGAGCTCAGTTTGCTTTGTATTCTCAAGCGTCAACTTTTGAATCATTGATTGATTCCTGCTCTTCTCAGCATTGAGCTCAGCAATCTCCCTTTTCAGACTCAACACATCAACTGATTCATCAGTTTTAGGTTTATTGTCTATGGGATCAGTTTGCTTTCCTCTGGCCTTTTCAAACGATAAGGCAAGCTTATGATACTCATTAACCATACATGAAGAGTTGAAATAAGTTCTTCTCTAGTGAAATCAGTTGAGCTAAAGTCAAATACCTGTTGACTGCTTGACTCCTCTTCTGTATCACCAGCCATTAGACACTTCACTTCCTCTTCACCATCACTGGAACTGCATGAGGTTTCTGGTTCTGACTCCTCACTGTCAGTTTCTGCCCATTTAGATTTACTTTCTTCAGCTAGGAGTACCTCATGCTTCTTCCTGGAAATCTTCTTATCATCTTTGGATCTCTTTGTATGCTCATATGACTTCTTTCTTCTTTCAGTCGAGCCCTGACTGTCCTTCTTGGGTTTAGGACAGTCAGCAATGAAGTGACCGGGTTTGCCACAGTTGTAGCAGCCATTTGATTCCTCTTTAGAATTATTTCTCTGACAATTCTTCTGGAAGTTCCCTTGATTTCTTCAGCTGCTCTGTTCGCCTATTTATAGACTTCTCTTCCAACGATAACTTGATATAATATTTGAATTTTATATCTGTTGATTTGCCACGTCGATATTCTTCTGACAATCGTACATTGTAGACTCTGAAATGCGGCGTTCCACTACGAGTTGCAGTCTGCTTGTACTGATGTCGGTTGAACATCCCTTTAATTTGATGTCGTGTAGGGCTGAGCGATCAGCTGATGAAAGTAGCTGATAAGCTTGTGCTGAGTGAATCAACTGATCAGTTTCCAACTGATCAGTCAACTGTCTTCAGGAATCCAGTTAGGTTCAACTGATCAGTCAGTTAACTTTGAAAGTTCAGTTCAGTTGGATTCGGTTGCCTTGATACCTCACGTGATACTTCAGTTAGGCAAGTTGCTTAATACGAATACTTGATCAGTTCGTCCAATAGATGAATGGTTTGTCAAACCGCCGAAATTAAGTTTCCAACATGGCACCATACGAGGAATTGTACGGCAGAAAATGTAGATCACTGTTAAACTAGGATGAAGTCGGTGAAAGAAAAATGTTAGGACCAGAATTGGTCCAACAGACAGCTAATGTGATTGCTTTAATCCAGGACAAAATGAAGACGGCCCAATCTAGAAAGAAAAGTTATGCCGATATCCAAAGAAGGCCTTTGGAGTTTGAAGTTGGAGATCATGTATTTCTCAAAATTGCACCTCTCAAAGGCATTATGAGATTTGGCAGGAAAGGAAAGTTGAGCCCAAGATTTATCGGCCCGTTTTAAATTCTGGACAGGATTGGAGAAAGAGCATATTGTCTAGCCTTACCTCCGGACTTTGATAGAGTCCACAATTTATTTCACGTCTCAATGCTCAGGAAGTAAATCTCGAACCCTTCCCATGTTCTCTGACATGAACCGTTGGATCTGATGCCGAACATGACTTATAAAGAAGTACAAATCAAGATTTTAGATCGCAAGGTTAAAGTTTTGATGTGTTAATCTTTTGGGTTATTTTGGAAAACAATGAAAATCTTGTTTTTTTTTCAAGTAGAAAAATGTGTAGTTACTATATTAACTGGTATCTGATGTATATGAAAATCTTTTGCATGTATTTTATGTGTTGCTTGAGGCGTGGCATGTCCTAATTGCGGGGAGATGCTGCCCAAATTTTTTAAATTACACCTTTTCTCCAAATTATATTTAAAAGCTTCCGCACTGATTATGTATTTTAGTCACGAGTGTTCCAGAGCTCGAGCCTAGCATCTGTGATGTTGTGTACCGCGTTTCTTGGTAAGAGCATTGAGATGACCAAACATGTAGATGGGTAGTCATATGATGATTATACCGAACTACCCTCCCTTGGAATTTCCAAGTGGTTATCATTCATCGAGAGGATAAGTCTGTGGTTATGATTGTACACTATTAGTCCTTACGACCCGAGACAACAATGAGGCTCTATATGCTAGGACTGTGCTTTGACTCGTTTACCGACACTAGGAGGGTCATCAGGTGGCGAGATTGTTAGAGTAGGTGCACGTCGAGCCAAGTGTTGGCCGAGTGTTCACAATGAAACTCTATGTATAAGCAATCTTTATTTTAATAATATTTGAAATTATTGTTTTGGCACATCTTTATCTATATACCCATGCTAGTTGCATAGATAAAGCCCTTGAATATACAAATAGTAGAAAGAATATGAGATGCTTATATGATGAGTATCATGAAACTCATATTTGGAATACTGTATATTCTAAACGGTTCCTAGTCGATTCAGCCGCCGCTAAGAAGGATATAGGCCGCTCGAGCTTGAGACTAGTATCTGCGATGTGAGTACCATGTTTCATTGGTAGGGGACATTATGATGTCCGAGCATGCAGATAGGTGCTCCTGGTAGAGTGCACTGAACAACCTTCCATTAAAGGACTTTCCAAGTGGTTCTCACTTCGAGTGGAAAAGTCCTAGTTTATGGTTGTACACCATTAGTCCTTATCACCCGGGACAACATTGCGACTCTATGTGCTAGAATTACACTTTGACTTGTTAACCGACTCTCATGGGGTCATCAGGTGGCAAGGTTGGGTGTTCTGTCGAAACATATAGGAGTCTATGCATTGTAGTCGGGGATTCACCGCTTACCTACAGGTATGGATATCCTATGTGTTTTTATGTGCGTGTAGTTTGAAATATCTGATCAGAGTATGGTGGTAATTATGAAATGGGTTTCATAGATTACACCATCGATGCAACTACGACATGACACATAGTATCGATTCATTGACAACTCTCGATAAACCAATGGCCTAAAGATGATTGGGCTCGTGGACAAGCTCATTGGCATGGATCTGATTTTGCCTTCGGAGTTGACCACTGGCGTGTTACTCTTATCACTGCCTAGCTCATTTAATCCTTTTGTGGTGAATTTCAACATGAACAAGCTAGAGCCGACCTTTGAGGAGTTGGTGAATATGCTTGTTACGTTTGAATCAACCATCAAGAAAGAGAAGTCGGTTCTTTATGTGGGTTCTTCATCTGGTACGAAGATTGATCCACATGGAAACAGAAAAAAGCATTCTTTCCAACGTCCCAAGAAGAACGTGCCCTTGATGAGGCAATCTCCGAATCCCGTTGTGGCAGCCACACCAGTTAAGGCTGACAAGACTGCTGATGTATGTCATCACTGCAAGAAGCCTGGACATTGGAGGCGTAACTGCTGGGAATATCTCGCCCAGAAGGGTTCTGGAAATGGTATGTTCTTTATCAAAGTAAACATTTCAATTAACTCTACTTCTTGGGTATTAGATACCGGCTGTGGCTTACATCTCTGTAATGAGTTGCAGGTGATGGGAAGAAGTAGGAGGCTCAAGGAAGGTGAGACCTTCTTGAGGATGGGCAATGGGGCAAGAGTTGCTGCCAAGGCTTGGAAGATGTTTACTTATTGTTGAACGATAATTTTAAGTTAATTTTTAAGAGATGTTTTGTTTGTACCTGATTTGGTAAGAAAACATTGTTTCCATTTCTATGTTGATACAGATGGATATTCTTGTTTATTTGTCAAAGGTGTTTGCAATATTTAATAGAATGTATGTTTGATTTGTACTGGGGAACTTGAAGACGGTCTTTATAACTTAAAATTGAAAGATATTCCACTAAATGTCCATTTAAAGGAAGACACCATATGAGATATGGATGGGTAAGTCTCCCAAATATTCTTGTCTTAGAATAAGGAGGCCCTGCTTATGTGAAGCAGGTAGTGGGAGATAAAATTGGATTGTTGATCCATTTTATGTAACTTTGTGGGATATCCAAGGAATTAAGTTGGATATTGTTTCTATCATCCCCAAGAAACAAAGGTGTTTGTTTCTAAGAATGCAACCTTTTTGGAAAAGGAATTTCTATTAGATAGAAAAGGCTAGATGATAGAACTCGAAGAGGTTCGAGAGACACCCACAATTGTAGAACCCACACCCGAAGAGCCAAGAGAGGAGATACAAGCTTCTAGAAGATACGAGAGAGTCTCGAGACCACCTATGAGGTATGGTCTGCTTCTTGAAGAGGGCCATGATGAGCCTATTCATGGATGTGATCCAAGGAGCTTCAAGGAAGCGTTATCTGATGCCGATTCATCCAAGTGGCTTGAAACAATGGAATCTGAGATGAATTCCATGCATTCGAACCAAGTGTGGGATCTTATGGATCCACCTGAGGGAACGGTTCCCATATAGACTTGGGGCGGATGGGAAGGTATTGACCTTCAAGGAGCGATTGGTGGCAAAAGGATATACTCAAAGACAAGGAGTTGACTTTGAGGAAACCTTTTCTCCAATTGCAATGTTCAAGTCTATAAGGATATTGCTAGCCATGGCTGCATGGTATGACCATGAGATATGGCAGATGGATGTCAAGACAGTCTTTCTTAATAGGGATTTTAAGAGAGTGATTTACATGTCTCAACCTGAAAGGTTTACATCTATCGGAAGTGAGCATATGGTATGCAAACTTCAGAGATCTATTTATGGTCTAAAGCAGGCATCTAGGAGTTGGAACCTCATATTCGATAATACAATCAAAGAGTTTGGTTTTACTAAGAATCCTGAGGAACCCTGTGTGTATAAGAAGGTCAGTGGGAGTGTGGTGACATTCCTTGTGCTTTATGTTGATGACATTCTACTCATTGGGAATGATGTAGGAATGTTGCAATCAACTAAGATATGGTTAGCGAGTAAGTTCTCGATGCAGGACTTGGGTGAAGCATCTTTTGTATTGGGAATACAGATCTATAGAGATAGTTCAAGAAGATTGCTTGGTATCACCCAGTCCACATACATGATACCATCGTGAAGCGGTTCTCGATGGATGAGTCCTAGAGAGGACATCTACCAATGTGTCATGGCGTGTCCCTATCCATGTCTATGTCTCCCAAGACTGATGCAGAGATAGCGGCGATGACGAGCATTCCTTATGCATCTGCGATTGGTAGCATCATGTATGGGATGATATCTACACGTCCTGACGTGGTTTTAGCACTAAGTGTAGTGTATAGATATCAATCGAACCCTGGTCTTCCACACTTGAAAACTGTGAAAGACATCCTCAAGTAATTGAGAAGGACCAGTAAGTTGCTATTGGTCTATGGGGTGGAGAACTGAAATTGGAAGGCTATACCGACTCTAGCTTCCAAAGCGATATCGATGACTCAAAGTCAACCTCTAGGTTCGTATTCATGCTCATTGGTGCTGCTGTCTCTTGGAAGAGTTCCAAGCGAGACAGTACTGCGGATTCCACCACTGAGGCCGAATACATTGTTGCATCGGATGCAGCAAAGGAGGCTGTTTGGATAAGGAATTTCGTCCAAGCGTTGGACGTCATTCCTAATGGAGTTGCTCCTATCCCGGTGTTTTGTGAAACACGGGAGCCATAGCTCAGGCAAAGGAGCCAAGGTCTCATCAGAAATCCAAACAAGTATTGAGAAAGTACCACATCCTCGGAGAGATTGTGGAAAGAGAAGTGTCTATCGACTAAGTCGGCTCCGCAGATAATGTTGCTGATCCACTAGCTAAGCCTTTACCTGAACCATTATTCGAGATGCATCGCGAATCAATTGGTTTGAAGTATATGGGTAGTTGGCTCTAGTGCAAGTGGGAGATTGTTAGAGTAGGTGCACGTCGAGCCAAGTGTTGGCCGAGTGTTCACAATGAAACTCTATGTATAAGCAATCTTTATTTTAATAATATTTGAAATTATTGTTTTGGCACATCTTTATCTGTATACCCATGCTAGTTGCATAGATAAAGCCCTTGAATATACAAATAGTAGAAAGAATATGAGATGCTCATATGATGAGTATCATGAAACTCATATTTGGAATACTGTATATTCTAAACGGTTCCTAGTCGATTCAGCCGCCGCTAAGAAGGATATAGGCCGCTCGAGCTTGAGACTAGTATCTGCGATGTGAGTACCATGTTTCATTGGTAGGGGACATTGTGATGTCCGAGCATGCAGATAGGTGCTCCTGGTAGAGTGCACTGAACAACCCTCCATTAAAGGACTTTCCAAGTGGTTCTCACTTATCGAGTGGAAAAGTCCTAGTTTATGGTTGTACACCATTAGTCCTTATGACCCGGGACAACATTGAGACTCTATGTGCTAGAATTACACTTTGACTTGTTTACCGACTCTCATGGGGTCATCAGGTGGCAAGGTTGGGTGTTCTGTCGAAACATATAGGAGTCGATGCATTGTAGTCGGGGATTCACCGCTTACCTACGGGTATGGATATCCTATGTGTTTTTCATGTATATGTAGTTTGAAATCTCTGATCAGAGTATGGTGGTAATTATGAAAGGGGTTTCATAGATTACACCATCGATGCAACTACGACATGACACATAGTATCGATTCATTGACAACTCTCGATATACCAATGGTTGTCGAATCGGTCGGGATATATGAGTTGAAGGGACCGTACTGTACGCTAACCATAATTGAATGGTTCTTGCAGGCACTATCATTTGATACCTAGGGAATCATGTAAGCGATGCTGCTAGGCGTTTAACATGATTGGTTGGGTACTATCAGACTTGAGTTCTGACGTTCTTATTATCAAGGAGTTGATAAATAAGAATGGAGCAATTGGGGTATGCTCATATAAGGACATGTTTAGTCCGAATCACATGGAGATGTGAACCCACGGCTAGTTGTATCAATGAACCATTGAGGGCCACACAAGTACTAGCTTTCTAGATCCCGTTGAGAAGTAAAATAGTTCAATGTGTTGAACGGCTTATAAAGGAGTTTATAAGCGTAAGGAAAATTAGAAGTATGACTTCTATAAAGGAGAAAATAGTTCAATGTGTTGAACGGCTTATAAATGAGTTTATAGGCGTAAGGAAAAATAGAAGTATGACTTCTATGAGAGAAATGTAATTTTAATTTATGAATGTGTTCTTAAATTAAAATTTGGCCAAATAAATAATGTATTTGAAAATTGTGATTTTCATAAACATTATTATGGACTAAATTAAATTAATTCAAGTGTTGAATTAATTAAACACTAGTGGACCTAGTAGAGTCCAAATAATTAAATTAATTCAAGTGTTGAATTGATTAAATCATATTGAGTCTTGTAGAGCTCAATTTAAATAAATTATTTAACTAGTGGACTTGAGTAAATTCAAGTAATGTTTAATTAGTCTCAAAAATGTTTGAGATAATTAAATTAAGTCCATGGGTTTTTAATTTGTTAAAAACCATATAATATTTGCATGTATGGGAGGTGAAAGGTTGGGAGACAACTTTTTGTATAACCAAGGCTTGGCATGCAACTTTTTTACTTTAACTTTTCCCACAACCAAAAAAATGTCTCTCCTTCTCTCCTAGCATGAATAGTGGCCGAAAATACTATTCATTCTCTCCATTTTTTTGTTCTTCAATGGTTGGAGAAAACACTCACTTCTCAAAGGAAAATCCTCATATTTTTCTAGTGCAAAATATGAGAGGATCTACCTAGTTGGTGGTGGGCTTTATTTTAGAGCAAGGAGTGCTCTTTGGAAGCTTGTAGAAGTTCTTGCCATACAAGAGCTAAGGTGTTTACACCTTAGTTGGAGGCATACATCAATCCTTGTGATTGATAGGTACATTTCTTAACACACTATGAATGTCATTTTGTGTTTATTGTATTTGCTACACAAGAATGTTGGTGGCCGAAAATTTTATGCTAAAATCAAAATTTTAGTGCTTCCGTTGCGTTTCCGGTCACCGTAACCGATCCCCTTTCAGAGATTGGGTACAGTTTCGACACATGTAGGAGCCAGTGCATTGCAGTCGGTAATTCACAGCTCACCTACGTGTGTGGATATCCTATGTGATCTGATGAAATAATAGTGCATGGAATCTCTGACCAGAGTATGAGATGTACATTAGATAAAGAGTTCTCAAATTGTACATGAGATGCCACTATTTATTCTCAAATATGTGTCACATAGTTATCGAATTATTATGCAATCCTCGATGAACCAATGGTTGTAGATTCGATCAGAATATATGAGATGAAGGGACCGTACTGTACGTTAATCATAACTGATTGGTTTTTGCAGGCACTATCAGTGATACCTAAGGAATCATGGGGCGATGCTACTAAACGCTCTTACCATGATTTGATAGGTTTAATCAGAAAATGGTTTCTGACATTCTCAAGATCAAATGTTGGTGCATGGAATGTGGGCAAAATAGGGTAAGCCCAAATAAAAGAAATTGTCCTAAATCACAAAGAGTTGTGAGCCCACGGCTAGCTGTATCCCTGAACCATTGAGGATCACACAAGCACTGGTTTACTTGTTCTCGTTGAGATAATAAATTCAATGAGTTGAATTTATAAGAAATAAGTTTGATATGATCAATCGATAAGCTTATAAATAAAATTTATAAAAGCTTATAGAAATTTTAAGACTTTTTGTTATGACCAATGCTCCAACAACATTCATAGAACTCATGAACAGAGTGTCAAGAAATTCCACGAAAAGTTTGTGGTAATATTTAGTGATGATATTCTTGCATATTCAACAAGTGAGAAAGACCGCAAGGAAGATCTTCGTCTTACTCTGTAGATGCTCAGAAAAAAATAACTATATACTAAATTTAACAAATATGAATTTTGACTAAAAATCGTCACATTTCTGGGTCATATTATCTCTGAAATGGTCATATCAGTGGATCGCCAATAAGATGAAAGCAATCATGGACTGGCCTTGACCGAAAACTGGAATAGAAATTCAAAGCTTTTTAGGATTAGTTGGCTATTAAGAAAATGTGCTTAAGGATTTTCTTCCGCTCACCAAGCTCACTCATAAGAACTCTAAATTCAGTTAGAGTGAGGAATGTGAGAAGAGTTTTAGATCCTGAAAAAGAAACTCGCTTCTACGCCGTTCTTAGTACTTCCCGAATAAAGCAGGAATTTCACAATTTACAATGATGCATCAAAATAAGATTTTGATTTGTTCTCATTCAAGAGGTACAAGTAATTTCCTATGCATCAACGAAATTAAAACCATGTGAGCAAAATTATCCAACACATGATATTGAATTAGCCACAATTGTATTTGTGCCAAAGATTCGGAGAATCAAATTCTTTGGTACCAAATGTGAGATATTTATCATTTAGCAAAGCCTCAAATACCGTTCACACCAAAGGAATTAAACATGTGGCAAAGACGGTGGATCAAACTATTGAAAGATTATGACCTGAGGTTGACAAGATAGCTGATGCGCTAAGCCAAAAGGACTACATAGTTTACGACAAGAATTTTGTCCAATAGAGACCCAAGTTGTTTCCGATTTTGGAAATTGTTTTCAGGAAGCCATGAGTACCAAGATCACTCTCAGCACGGATTGTCAATCCAAAACTTTTGCACAAACTGAGAATAAAAATACAGACTCTTGAAGATATTCTTACGGCATGTGCCATAGACTTTAGAGGAAATAAAGTAAACAACCCCCTTTGATTGAATTTGCAGATAACAATAATTATCATGGAAGTATTGAAATCGGAGAGAAAGATATCACGGTACCAAAACTGTTCAAGTAACTGTTGATAAAATAGTTATCATCTGGGATAAACTCAAGGCAGCACAAGATCGACGAAAGAGCTGCGCTGACTTGAAAAGAAGACTGTTAGAGTTCGAAGTCGGTGAAAAGGCTTATGTCAAGGTTTCACCTATGAAGGGAGTAGTCTGCTTCAGAAAATCCAGAAAATTTAACCCGAGAAATGTCGGACCCTTCGGATTCTTGAAAGAGTTGGAACCCTAGCTTATCGACTAGCCTTGCCACCAGACATGTCATGAATCAACGTCTTCAAAATTTCACAGCTAAGAAGATATATTCCCGAATCGAGTCATATTCTCGAGGTCGCACTCCTGCTACTCGACGGCAACCTGAATGAAGAATTGAAATAAGAAAAGGTCCCTATCCGTATAGTGGACACCAAAGAACAAGTGTTAAGACACCGAACCATTCCGTATGTACAAGTACAATGGTCAAATTATATGGAATGAGAAGAAACTTTGGAATTTGAAGAAAGTATGCACAATCAGCACCCCTCATCTCTTCAAAGATCTAGCTAACTCATGTTCCAAGGACGAATCTTCCAATAAGGAGGGTGGGATGTAGGAACCCAGAATTTTCGAAGCGAATCATGGAAGAATAGAACTCAAAACTAAGCTCAAAACTTTAATCATAGCTATAAAACTAAACTATAAACTCTCAAAAGCTCGAAGATTATCTTAAAAGAGATCTATGCCATAAGGAACCGCATCAATCGAAGAGTCGTCACTAGAGGAGTAAACCCCCAGCTCAAGGACTCAATATTCTAGCTCAAGGAAGCTCAACCTTGCTTGTCCTAAAAGAACGAAAAGGGAGCTAGGGGAATAGCTAAAGGAATGTACAAATTTAATGTGTATTAAATGACTCTTGAGTTGATCAATGTGACCCTTGATGCTTGGATAACCTTGACCAGATTGATGGCTTTGCTTGGCCTACAAGGGGGCGTCCAAATGGGGAAAGGAAAAGCTTTCTTTACACCTATAAATAGCACACTATATGCTGAAGAAAAACACACCCAAAAAGTCCTCAAAAATTCGGCCCTCTCCCTCCAATTTATCTCTCGACCGCCGCCAACAAGGAAGAAGAAGGAAGGCTTGATCCGGAAATTTCGTGAAGAGAATTGAAATATCTGCTACTCGTTTTCTTAAAGCTTAGTAGATTTTTTTTTAAACCTCACTTAGCATTCCTCCAAACCATAAAATATTTTTGACATCATTTTAATATAAATCAACCAACTATAATTTGAAAACCAAAAGAAGTAATTTAGCATAAAATTATCCAACATTTTACTAAACCTAAAAATAACATTTATGCATAAAATTGTATTTTTAAGGGATATTCAAGTTTTGCGATCGAAGAACGGAAACCGAAGGCTGAAAAACGAAAAAAATTTTTATTAAATAATTATTTTTAAATTGTTTAAAATATGGTTGTTGGTTTTTTATATATTTGAAAACAAGGAGTTTTGAGGTGATTTTATACGCCGGGACGTGAATTTTATTGGTGTTGGTTTTTTAACAAAAATACGAAATTTTTGGCAACTCGGTTAATAAATTCACAAATTTATTTAAACAAAACTATTTTAATTAAATCCTAATCAAGCACTAATGTGCCTAAATTTATGCTTAATAGCCCTAAGCCTTAATTAGTGATTTAATTAGTGATTTAATTATGATAAATCACCCCAAACTTCACACAAAACTCACGCCTCACTTTTCAGAAATTAAGAAAACGTCAAAAGCGAGAAATTTTACGTCTAGGGGTAAAACAGTCATTTTACACCTGAAAATTAGTAAACGTCATGTCAGTGCTGTAATTGTTGTTTTATATGCTAATATGTTTATTCCAAATGTTTAGAATTTTTATATGCCAAATTAAGATTTTTAAATGTTTATGAATTTTTATGGTTTAATTTGGACATTTTAAAAGATATGTTGCATGCTTGGTTTAAAAGAAAAACGATATTATATGCATGTTTTATTAAGTGGTGGAAATACAACATGTTGAAGGACATGAAGGGATTGTGACTAAATATGATGACGTGTTGGAAATATCGTGAGGGCTATTGTCCAAGTGGGAGCCTGACGATCGTGTTTCCTTGGATACTGATACGAATACGAATACGAATATGTTAATACGTTGGCCAAGGCCCAGTTGACTGGTGAGAATGTCGTTGGTGTCTCCGCCGCCCAGTACTGTGGTTTTCTCTAGATGGATCCATCGCCCAATACGATTAAGAATACGAGTCACAATCACGATCTGAATTCAACAAACACGAATATGAATATGAATATGTTAATATGAATATGTTGATATGAAAATGTTTTAGTTTAAAGTTATGCATTATTATGAAAATGTTATTTAAGTACAAGTATTTTTCACTGTTGTATGTGATCTGTATATGTATTACTTGTTATCAAGGAAATGATGTGTTGAGTCTTTAGACTTACTAAGTGTGATTGATGCAGGTGATATTGATAATTATGATGTTGGAGGTCTTAATGGGTGACTTTGCTAGACTGTCGGTGCACATAACCCGAAGACCAGCGCTTCTATTTTCCGCATTTAAGTTTATGATTTACGTTAAAGAGTTTACGACTATTTATTTATGTTTCGAAAGACTTTTTGAGAGGTTTAGTATGAACTATACTTTTCATATTTGTTGCTTTTTAGGTTTGGTAAAACGTTTAACGATTTCATGACTTGACTACTTCCTTTGGATTTTCAAATACTAGTTGGATGTTTTATTTTAAAATGGTGCACAAGTATTTTTCTTATATGTATATGAATATGGCCGAACTTATGAAAAAAAAAACTTCTAGTACTTTTTAAGAAAAAGAATAAGAAGACGTTTCAAGAATTGCTGCTTATACTGTCGTGAGGATATTGTTCAAATTCGGCCACCGTTCATCCAAGTTTGAGGAAGTTTCGAATTGTACTTTTAAACCAACGGTAAGTTGGTTTTTGTTACGTATTTTATTGTAATTTAAAACTTTGCATAAAACTAACATGACATGCTTGTATCTGTGAATGTTATGTTCTTTTTGAATTCGATATTCTGACTTCGCTGAATTCCTTTCAAACTTTTGATAAGTTATGTTCGATAAATCTGAATTCTGTAATACACTGTTACAAATCGATTTGAAATGTAACGATAATTGTAATTTTGTCTGGCCCCATCGATGGGTATAAAACCGTGTTCTGGCCCCCGTCGGTGGATATAAAACTGTGTTCTGTCTAGCCCCATCAGTGGGTATAAAACTGTGTTCTGTCCTCACCCCTTAGAGCACTAACATATTGGAGACAATTTGACCAGATAAATGAGATGCGTAACAGTGTTGTGTTTGTTCTGAATTGTTTCTGATTTGCTCTGAATAGTCTGATAACCTTTGTCTCATAATTCGAATTTGATTCGGTTCCGTTATGATAAGAAATAAGATTCGAAAGTGTGTTGAAAAGAAATGCTTTAAAGATTAAGTTCTATATGTATCTTTGGAAATCGATCGACTCCCACTTGCTAAGTGTTTCCCAAAACTCTCACCCCTTACAAATTTTAGATAAGAATGAAGAACAACTGAATGAGGAGGGAGAAGACGCTTTCTGGGATGGTGATCGAACTACAAAATCAAGAATCAAGATTTTTACCTTTTCTTTTGTTTAGCTTCCACAAAACTCTGATGTATTTTTTATTCCGTTGTCATTGTAAAGACAATATTTTATTTATGAAAAATACTGGTTTATTTTGCTTTCGATACGAGGCATATTGTTTTCAAGTAATTTTTAACCAATGCCGGATTTCATCGACGCTTCAGTCTCGGGGCGTGACAGTAAGTCCTGTCTGAAAGGAAATTGACCAAGACTCCATCCAATGGAAACGTGGAACGTGCACTTGGTCTACTGGATTTGATCAACACAGACGTTTGTGGCCCCTTAAGTATTAGCACCAAATTTGGACAATCCTACTTCATTACCTTTACTGATGACCATTCGAGATATGTGTATGTTTATTTGATGAAACACAAATCTGAAGCATTTGAAAAGTTCAAAGAATTTAGATCTGAAGTAGAAATTCATCTAGAAAGAATTATTAAGGCACTTCGATCTGATCGAGGGGGAGAATACTTGGGTGCTGAATTTTTGGGTTATCTAAAAGAGAATGAGATTCACTCATAGTGGACTCCACCAGCAACACCACAATTGAATGATGTTTTTAAACGTCGTTATCGAACCTTGATGGACATGGTTCGATCCATGATGGGATTCACTGAATCTACAACGTTTTGGGGCTTTGCGCTTAAAATTGCGGTAATATTGTTGAATAATGTCCATACTAAAGTAGTGGATGAAACACCATATGAGATATGGATGGGAAAAACTCCCAAATATTCTTACTTGAGAATATGGAGATGTCCTACTTAGGTGAAGCAGACATTGGGAGACAAATTAGATAGTATATCCATTTTGTGCTACTTTGTAGGATATCCAAACAATTCAGTTGAATATTATTTCTATCACCACAATGAAGCAAAAGTGTTTGTGTCAAGAAATGCCACCCTTTCTGGAAAAAAAATTCTATTGGATAGAAAATGTACGATGATAGAATTGAAGAAATTCAAGACATTCCCTCAACTGTAGAAGTTGAACCTAATCCCCAACAACCAGTAGTTGAAGTACATGCTCCTAGAAGGTCTGATGCGGTTATAAGACCACCTGCAAGATATACGGTTCTTCATGAAAAGGGCCATGATGAGACTTGTGTTGGATGTGATCCAATGAACTTCAAAGAAGTAATATCTGATAATGATTCATCCAAATGGCTTGAAGCCATGAAGTCTGAAATGGACTATATGTATTCCAACCAAGTCTTGAAATTGGTGGATCCACCTTAGGGAATCATTCTCATAGGATGCAAATGGATCCAAAAAAGAAAGCTTGGGGCAGATGGGAAGGTATTGACCTTCAAAGCATGACTGGTTGCAAAAGGTTATACTACCTTCAAAGCAAGACTGGTTGCAAAAGGTTATACTCAAAGGCAAGGAATTGACTATGAGGAAACTTTTTCACCAGTTTCTATGTTTAAGTCCTTTAGAATACTACTAGCCATAGCAGCATGATATGACTATGAGATATGGCAAATGTATGTAAAGACTGCATTCCTCAATGGAGTCATCAAAGAAGATATTTATATGTCTCAACCTGTGGGATACACATCAATAGGAAGTGAGCATAGGTATGCAAACTTCAGATATCAATATATGGTCTCAAGCAGGCGTCAAGGAGTTAGAACCTCAGATTTGATAGCACTATCAAGGAATTTGGTTTTGCTAAAAATCCTAAGGAACCATGCGTGTACAAGAAATTTAGTGGGAGTGTAGTGACATTCCTGGTACTTTATGTTGATGATATCCTGCTCATTAAGAATGATATTGGATTACTGCAATCAACTAAAGTATGATTGGCAAGAAAATTCTCCTTGAAAGACATGGGTGAAGCATCCTATGCATTGGGAATACAAATCTATAGAGATAGATCAAAAAGGGATGATGGGGCTCACCCAAGCCACTTATATCGATACCATTCTGAAGCGATTCTCTATGGAAGAGTCCAAGAGATGATACTTACCAATGTGTCGTGATGTTACTCTATCTAAAGCTATGTGTCCAAAAACTGATGAAGAGATAGATATGAGGATGTTAGAGTAGGTGCACGTCGAGCCAAGTGTTGGTCGAGTGTTCACAATGAAACTCTATGTATAAACAGTCCTTATTTTAATAATTTTTGAAATTGTTGTTTTGGCACTTCTTTATCTATATACCCATGCTAGTTGCCTAGATAAAGTCTTTGAATATACAAATAGTAGAAATAATATGAGATGCTCATATGATGAGTATCATGAAACTCATATTTGCAATACTGTATATTCTAAACGGTTCCTAGTCGATTCAGCCGCCGCTAAGAAGAATATAGGCCGCTCCAGTTCGAGACTAGTATCTGCGATGTGAGTACCATGTTTCACTGGTAGGGGACATTGTGATGTCCGAGCATGCAGATACGTGCTCCTTGTAGAGTGCACTGAACAACCCTCCATAAAAGACTTTCCAAGTGGTTCTCACTTATCGAGTGGAAACGTCCTAGTTTATGGTTGTACACCATTAGTCCTTACGACTCGGGACAACATTGAGACTCTATGTGCTAGCATTGCACTTTGAATTGTTTACCGACTCTCAAGGGGTCATCAGGTGGCAAGGTTGGGTGTTTTGTCGAAACATATAGGAGTCGATGCATTGTAGCGGGGATTCACCACTTACCTTCGGCTAAGGATATCCTATGTGTATGTAGTATGAAATATCTGATCAGAGTATGATGGTAATTATGAAAGGGGTTTCATAGATTACACCATCGATGCAACTACGACATGACACATAGTATCGATTCATTGACAACTCTCGATATACCAATGGTTGTCGAATCGGTCGGGATATATGAGTTGAAGGGACCGTACTGTGCGCTAACCATAATTGAATGGTTCTTGCAGTCACTATCATTTGATACCTACGGAATCATGTAAGCGATGCTGCTAGGCGTTTAACATGATTGGTTGGGTACTATCAGACTTGAGTTCTGACGTTCTTATTATCAAGGAGTTGATAAGTATGGAGCAATTGGGGTATGCTCGTATGAGGACATGTTTAGTTCGAATCACATGGAGATGTGAACCCACGGCTAGTTGTATCAATGAACCATTGAGGGCCACACAAGTACTAGCTTTCTAGATCCCGTTGAGAAGTAAAATAGTTCAATGTGTTGAACGGCTTATAAAGGAGTTTATAAGCGTAAGGAAAANTTAGAAATAATTATTTAACTAGTGGGCTTGAGTAAATTCAAGAAAAGTTTAATTGGGCTCAAATATGTTTGAGACATTTAAATAAAAGTCCATGGGCCTTGTAATTGTTACAAGCCCAAATAGATTGCATGCATGGGAGATGAAAGGTTGGGAGACAACTTTTTTTATAACCAAGGCATGGCATACACATGCTTAAGTCAAGTTTTTCAAGGACCAAGAAAAGTCTTCCAACCTCATTTTTACTCCACCATGGCCGAAACTTTCTTCATTATTCTCTCCAATTTTTGCTCCTTCAATTGTTGAAGAAAGCTCTCACTTCTCATTGAAAAATCCTCTTATTTTTCTAGTGCAAAATAAGAAAGGATCTTCCTAGTTGGTAGTGGGCCTAATTTGAAGTAAGGAAGCTTGTAGATTGGGTCATCCTTTGAAGAGCTAAGGTGTTTACACTTTAGTTGAAGCCATTACATCAATCTCTGAGATTGATATGTAATTTCTTTAAACACCCTATGTATGACATATTGTGTTTTGTATTTGCAACACATCTTAGTAGAGGTGTTCGATTTTCTTCTTGAAAATAAAATTTTGAACTTCCGTTGCGCATTTGAACACCTAAAATCGATTCCCTTTCAGAGGACACATATTTCATATGCGTCCTCCATTGGTAGTATCATGTATAGTATGATATCAACACGTCCTAATGTTGCTTACGCTCTGAGTGTTACAAGCAGATATCAGGCGAACCCTGGTCCAATGCATTGAAAGGCCGTGAAAGATATTCTTAAATACTTGAGAAGGACTAAGAACTTGTTCATGGTCTATGAGGGTGGAAAATTGAAATTGGAAGGCTACACTGATTCTAGCTTTCAATATGACGTAGATGATTCGAAATCAACCTCTAGTTTTGTAAGGTCCAGAAATTTAATTCACGTAACCTGAATGCATGCAATCTAGGGTTTTGTTTTAAATTACGAGTTTAATTATTTTTATTCATTTTATGCTTAAATATTGCATGATAGAAATTATTTCATGAAATTTTAAAAGTTCATGCATTAGGGTTTCTAGATGCATTTCGCGCTCGAACGAAGAACGGAGACCGATGAATTAACAGGAAAATTATTTTATTACACGATTAATTTTTATTAATTAATGTAAGATGTTTTAAATGTATTTTTCAAGAAATTGGCTCTGTTGGGTATTTTTATCCGCCAGATCATATTTTTCAGGGGTACGCAAATTTTATCCAAACGGAAGACTTTTTGAGGGTTCGGGTAATATTTTCAAAAATGTACCTAAACGAAATGTTTTCCGGGGGTGTGTTTGAGCTTGATGGGCCCATTTTTATTTCTAAATGGGCTTAAAACCTTTTTAATTCTTTTAAAAGCCACATTAAGGCTCATTTGCACCTTAATTACTATTTAAATATTACACTAATCTATTCTTAACCTAAACCTAAGCATCCAGCAGCTGACACCTCTCATTCAGCAGCACTATTTCTCGTGAATAGCATCTGAGAATCTCGGCCAATCTCCCTATTTCAAATAAGAATTCATCTGGCAATCTCCCGACGCTCGTTCTTCGATCTTCTTGCGTATATATTATCTAGGCACACTCTGTACTGTTATTTTTGCATCACATATGCCGTATACATTCTGTTAGATGTTTCTTTATGTGTGAAATTCTCGATCCAACACCATGCTTGGAGATCGCACGATTTGGTTGCATTTTCTTTCATTGTTCTTATCAACTACTCACGCTTTTCTTGTTTACTTGCAAAGGGCTGCCGTGTTCTGCTAATAAGGGGCATTGGGAAGAGGTTTATTGCTGTCATGTAGGCTGGAGTCACGATCTATTTTGTTGGTGAAGAGATCCGATGTTTTTGTTGGTTGGGTTGGGTTTTTGGTGACTAATGGTGAGGGAGGGGGAGTTAAGGCCTAGGGGTTGAGAAGGCCATGCAAGGGGTATTTGGGGTTGTGATGCAGACCCTGGAGAGTCCAAATCGTGAACCATAGTGGCTAGTCGAGGCCGTCTAAGGCTAGGTTAGGATCGAAGGCTTGAGAGCTTGTGTGCGCGTGAAGGAGCTTCGGTGGGAGCTGGCGTTCGGGCATGTTGATTGGGGTGCATGGGGCTACAGGCTTGTTTCAAATAGGTCCAGTAGGGTCTGGTCAAGGGCTAGGAGTGGCTGGTCTTGGGCTGGCCCTCGATGGTTTGGGTTAGGGAAGAAAACGTGATAGGTGTTTCACTTGGGGTTTGTGTGGGTGAGTTAATAAATTCTTCAGCAGCTTGTAGGTCTTGGCCGAGGGAGTTAGGGGCTTAGTCTTGATGGTTTTAGAACCTTTTAAGTGTTTATAAGGTGTGGTGAAAAGTTGGGAAAAATTTGGTTAAGTTTTGAGTCGATTCGGGTTAAAACCGGGACCCCGGTCCAAGTTTTAAAATAAATTGGTTAAGTTGTAAAATGAGCTCGAGTTTACATCTAGGGATTCTTATAAATATGTTTTGAGATGTTTTAAGGAGTTTGGTAACCTTCGGGTCAAAATTTAGAGGTTCAGGGGGAAAATGGTCATTTTGGGTTTCTAGGGTCAAAACGGTCATGTTGCACCCGGGTGAGATTTTGGTCCTGACAACTCCCTTAGCACAAATTTTATCATATTTTAAACGTTTATGCATTATGATAACAATTTTTATGCATTTATGAAATGTACGTTGCATGCTTGGATTTAAGGAAAATTGTATTTGTGCATGATTTTTATAAGTGATGAAAATGATGATGTTTTGAATGATGAGAATTAGTAGTGGCAATCGAAGTATATGTAAATGCTTAAGGCGTATATGTAAATGATGATGATGAGGCCTAGGCACAGTGTAAGGGTAATCCTTTCACTGATGTCTTACAGCCGCCGGGTACCGCGGTTCTATTTATGATGGATCCATCGTAAATGATGATGTACGATAGTCACCTTTAATAAACTGAATTCACCAAAGAAAATGATAAATGATAAAAAATGAATGATGAATGATGATTAATGATGAGCTGTTTTGACACATCTTGATTTTACAAGACACATTTATGTTACGCTTTTAAAGTTCATTAAAGGTATGTTTAGTATGGTATTTTTCACTGCTGCGTGCCATGTATATGTACTTGTTACTTCTGGTATAGGTGTGTTGAGTCTTTAGACTCACTAGGCGTGTGTGATACAGGTGAGCATGATTTCAAGGAGACTGGAGGTGCCGAGCTCTGAGTAGGCAGGCTTGGTGGGGCGACACAATCCGAGGACCACATGTTTTCCGCACTTTTATGATTTTATGAGCATGAGAGGATTTGAGTATTTTTACACGCTGTTTATTTCACTATTGGATGTCAGGATTTTTACTCGCTTATTTTTCGTGATATTTTATTGGTAATTACATACGATTACTTTTAAATTACATGCATGCAAATTATTCAAATGCTTATTTTCAAAATGTGAGCATTATAAAAAAAATTTCCGCATTTTTAAAATAATATACGTTACAAGTTTTGTATTCATACTAAATGGTGCGGCTGTCTCTTGGAAAATTTTCAAGCAAGACACCGTTGCGGATTCCACCACTGAAGCTGAATACATTGATGCATCTGCTGTAGCTAAATAGGTAGTTTGGATGAGAAATTTTGTCCAAGAGTTGGCCGTTATTTGATAAACATAAAAATTGTACATTATTTAAATGTTTTATAATATAAATATATAGTTTTTGTTTTGTTAAATGTTTAAATATTATATGTTTTATAATAAATTGTATAAAATATAAGTTGTTGTGTAATTACAAGTTTTTACTATTTTTTATAGGTTCGATAAAACAAGAATAAACTTGGCGTTGCAAATGGGATTAAGATGATTCTTGGACCTGTAGAAAGTTGATTATAATATCTACAATATTGTTGACAAGCATGAGATAAAAATCCTCTCACAATTGGGATCAAATTAAGCAACAAATAAAGTTACCAAAGGAGTGGCAGTTTTACCATGCTCTAGTATTTTGACCATATCTCTCAAATTACTTGGTCAAATGGTTTGAAAAAAATACCACAACTAGACAACTCAATTATCCACATGTTTCTTTTTATGTGAAGAAGCAAATTCGGAGAAGAAGATTTTCAAAAGTGATGTGTAATATAATATAATATCTTGGAACACCAATGAAGACTTATGTGTAAAAAAATAATATTTTATTTGTGGTTGTCTCCCCAAATTTGGCTATAAATAGGGGTGCATTGTAATGTATTGAGATATCCCTCATTCTATGAACAAACCTTTGAGTTCATAATATTTCTCTCTATATTTTTCCTTTATTTCTTCATTTAAATACGATTAGAATGTTAATTTCATATTCAAAGTTTTACACTTTGAATAATGAATAGCTAACTTCCTAAAGTTGAGATGATAAGGTGAAACTCTTGGCATGATAATAAGGTTATTAAAAGGTAAGAATCTATGTTTTATATTATTTAATCATTATTTATTGTTTATGTTATATTTATTTCTTTAAGCATTTTTATACCCTACTTATAAGTGGGAGTTTTGATTTATTGTTGCTATATGTTACACTAAATTCTTGGAACCATTTAAATGTTAGTTTGGTTTTACCAACCATTTAACTTGGATTCCTTGATTTATTATATATGAATATATCATAGTATTAATTTATTGGTACCATTTAAATGTTTGTTTGGTTTTACCAACCATTTAAAGTGGGAACCTTGATTTAGTGTTTACAAATATATATAGCACAATAAATACTTGACCACATTTATAAGTTTTGGTATATATTATATACTTATAAGATAATAATTTATAACATAATATAAATATGATTATTTAATATATTGGAACCATTTTATTAAGTGGATTTCAATATTGTTCGTTAATGTTAACTTTATTAAAATACCAAGAGTGGATCCTTTAATCTCAACTACTTAAATTAAAATTTGAACAATTAAAATTTACCCATTAAAGATTCAAACAATTAAAATTAAAAAGAAACAAAAACAAAAACAAAACAAAAAGACATTGTAGTGGACTTGTAATTACCTTAGCTTCCCTGTGGATACGATATCGGACTCACCGAATTATACTACTTGTGGACAACCTGCTCTTGGGAGTGCAACAATCAAAGTGACAACAAGTTTTTGGCGCCGTTGCCGGGGAAGTATAATTTAATTTCAAGTCTATTTAATTTTGTTTATAGTTTATTTTTCTTTATTTGAATTTTTATTGCTTTTGTGTGTTTTTATTCTTTTGCATTTGCATTTGCATGAGCATTATTTGGTCACGTACACTTAGTGGTCGACTCATTCGAAATAACCCTTTATTTTTACAAAACATGGCGGAAGAACCCATCCAAGAAAATGAAGATGAAATTCAATCTCAACATGATCATGATAGACGAAGAACACTTAGAGATCACATGAATCCTACACGTACTAGTGCACCTTCATGTCTAGTTTTTCCCCCCGATGCATCTCATTTCAATTTTAAGCCTGGTATTATCCAACTTTTACCCAATTTTCATGGCTTAGATTCTGAAAATCCATACATGCATTTACGAGAGTTTGAAGAAGTGTGCAACACATATAATGATCTAAATTGTAGCATGAACACCATTCGACTTAAGCTTTTTCCTTTTTCTTTAAAAGATAAAGCTAAAACTTGGCTACAAAATCTTAGATCGGGATCCATTCGAACTTGGGATGAATTGCAACAACAATTTTTGAAAAAGTTTTTTCCATCTCATAGAACAAATTCTTTCAAAAGGCAAATCATCACTTTCACTCAAAAACAAGGAGAAACTTTTTATCAGTGTTGGGATAGATATAAAGAATTGCTTAATCTTTGTCCACATCATGGTTTTGAAATTTGGAGAGTTGTTTCTCAATTTTATGAAGGCTTAACACCTAAAGATAGGCAAATGGTTGAATTTATGTGTAATGGAACATTTGAAGATAAAGATCCAAATGAGGCAATTGAGTATCTCGATTCATTAGCTGAAAATGCTCAAAATTGGGACACTATAGGTACAATCGAACCATCAAACAAGATTCAATCTCCTACATCTGGTGGAGGTATGTACACTCTCAAAGATGAACATGATCTTCAAGCTAGATTTACCTCTTTGGCAAGAAAAGTTGAGGCACTTGAATTGAAAAAGAATGGTCAATTAAAATCTGTTCAAGAAATTGCATGTCACATCTGTGATACAAGTTATCATTCTACAAAAGATTGTCCCACTTTGCCTTCTTTTAAAGAATGTCTCCATGAACAAGCCAATGTTTTAAACAATCTCAAAAGGCCAAATTTTGAACCATTTTCTCAAAGTTACAATCCAGGTTGGCGAAATCATCCAAATTTTAGTTGGAGGAATGATAATGCTGCACAATTTTCACAACCACATTTCCAAAATCAACAAAATTTTCAAAATTATGCACCTTATGTTCCTCCACCTAAAAGGAATTTGGAAGATATATTGAATTCTTTCATTGCAAAGCAAGAGTCTATCAATACTCAAACTGCTCAAACCATGACAGATTTGAAAGATACTCTTGCTAAATTTGCATCTGCACTTAATGTTCATGAAAAAGGTAAATTTCCTTCACAACCTCTGCCTAATCCCAAGGATCATCATTCACAAACTGGAACTTCTGGAACTCAACCGATGGATCAGGTAAAATCTGTTATTACCCTTCGAAGTGGTAAGGTTGTGGAAAAATCCATTCTTGAACCTTGTGAAGATGATGATAAATCAACTCCAAAGGGTAAGGAAGTGGAACCCATAACTTGCGAAGAGGAGGTTCAACAGACAGTGTCACCACCATTCCCTCATGCATTGAAAAATACAAAAAAATCAAATTTGAATTCTGATATATATGATATTTTTAAACAAGTAAAAGTTAATATTCCTTTATTAGATGCAATAAAACAGGTACCATCATATGCCAAATTTTTGAAAGACTTGTGCACTGTGAAAAGAAAATTGAATGTGAAAAAGAAAGCATTTTTAGCCGAACAAGTAAGTGCAATCATTCAAAATAATAATGCTTTGAAATACAAAGACCCTGGTTGTCCTACTATTTCTTGTATTATTGGAGAACGAAAGATTAAAAAAGCCTTGCTTGACCTTGGAGCTAGTGTGAATTTACTTCCATATTCAGTTTATCAAGAACTCAATCTAGGCGAGTTAAAACCTACTTCGGTAACACTTTTACTTGCTGATAGATCTGTTAAAGTGCCAAGAGGTATGGTAGAAGACGTGTTGGTCCAAGTTGATAACTTTGTATATCCTGTCGATTTCATAGTTTTAGATACACAACCTATCGAAGCTTGTAATGCAATTCCTGTAATTTTAGGTCGTCCATTTTTAGCAACTTCTAATGCTCTTATAAATTGCAGGAATGGAATAATGAAGTTGTCATTTGGTAACATGACCTTGGAGCTTAATGTGTTTAATCTTTGTAAGCAACCACATGACAAAGGAGATGAAAGTGAAGATGAAAATCTTATTGAAACTCTTGTGGAAGAAAACATTCAAGAAGGGAGTACTCGTGATCAATTAGATATTTGTTCAATTGAAACTGTTAAAGAAAATATTGAAATTGATCTTGATGATTTTATCAGGTATCACTCGTTACCAGGATCAGAGAAAGAATTTGATGCAAAATATGAGAACAAAGACGAACCACCCATATTGGAGTTAAAACCCTTGCCAGAAGAATTGAAGTATGCATTTCTTGGAGAAGATGAAACATATCCGGTGGTAATTTCTTCCAAACTAGCAAGTGATGAAGAAGGTAAATTAGTTGATATGCTTAAAAGACATAAAAATGCAATTGGTTGGACACTAAAAGATCTCAAGGGCATTAATCCACTAATTTGCACTCACAAAATTCACTTAGAAGAAAATGCAAAAACATCTCAACAACCACAAAGGAGATTAAATCCACACATGAAAGATGTTGTGAAAACTGAAGTTCTCAAACTATTTGATGTTGGGATTATCTCCCCTATTTCTGATAGCAAGTGGGTAAGCCCAACACAAGTAGTTCCGAAAAAATCTGGCATCACAATGATAAAAAATGAAAAAGGTGAATTGTTAACAAGTCGAGTCCCGTCTAGTTGGCGGATGTGTATTGATTATAGAAAATTAAATGACGCCACTAGAAAAGATCATTTTCCATTACCATTTTTGGATCAAATTTTAGAAAGAGTAGCAGGTCATCCATATTACTGTTTTCTTGATGGATATTCAATTTATTATCAAATTCCCATTGCACTCGAAGATCAAGATAAAACTACATTCACATGTCCTTTTGGAATATTTGCATTTAGAAGGATGCTATTTGGATTATGCAATGCCCCAGCAACATTTCAAAGATGTATGCTAAGCATTTTTTGCGACATGGTTGAAAATTGTTTGGAAATTTTCATGGATGATTTAACTGTCTTTGGGAATACATTTGATAATTGTCTTGCAAATTTGGAAAAAGTTTTAAAAAGATGCGTGGAAAAAGATCTTATTTTAAATTGGGAAAAATGTCATTACATGATTACTTCTGGAATTGTTTTGGGACTTGTCGTGTCATCTCATGGAATTGAAGTTGATAAAGCAAAAGTTGGTGTCATTGCCAATTTACCCCCTCCAAAAACCAATAAAGAAATTCGCTCATTTTTGGGACATGGTGGATTTTATAGGAGGTTTATAAAGGACTTTAGTTTAATCTCTAAACCCATTTGTAACCTCTTAACAAAAGACAGTACATTTGAGTGGACTCAAGAATGTCAAAATGCTTTTGATAAAATCATTCGACATTTAACATCAGCTCCTATCATGCAACCTCCTGATTGGTCTTTACCATTTGAAATCATGTTGCGATGCGAGTGATTATGCAGTCGGTGCAGTATTGTGTCAAAGAAGAAACGGTAAGCCTTATGTGATATATTATGCAAGTAGAACTTTAAACAATGCTCAAATGAATTACTCCACAACTGAAAAAGAACTACTTGCTGTAATATTTGCATTAGATAAATTTCGTTCTTATTTGGTTGGATAAAAAACTATCGTGTTTACTGATCATTCTGGTATTAGATATTTGTTGACCAAACAGGAGGCAAAGCCACGACTGATACGATGGATTTTGTTGCTCCAAGAATTTGACATTGTGATCAAAGATAAAAAAGGAACCGAGAATGTCGTAGCCGATCATTTATCAAGACTAGTAACAGGATCATCTTGTGAAATGACACCAATTAACGATAATTTTCCTGATGAACATCTATTTTCAGTTACTACTATACCTTGGTTTGCTAACATAGTAAATTTTCTTGCGACAGGAAAAATGCCACCGCAATGGAGTTCTTGAGATAAAAGAAAATTTTTGAATGAGGTAAAAAACTTTTATTAGGATGATCCGTATCTGTTCAAGTATTGTCCGGATCAAATTTTTCGACGTTGCATAACCGACAATGAGGTAAGTAGTTTCATTAAATTTTGTCATTCAAGAGCATGCGGAGGACATTTTTTTTCAAAGAAAACAGCTGCAAAAATCTTGCAGTGTGGATTTTATTGGCCCACTTTGTTTAAAAACACCCACGAAATCTGCAAGATCTGTGAAAATTGTCAAAAATTGGGTACGATTTCAAAAAGAAACATGATGCCTTTGAATCCTATTATTGAAATTGAAATCTTTGATTGTTGGGGAATAGATTTTATGGGACCTTTTCCACCGTCGTTTGGATACTTGTATATTTTAGTTGCAGTTGATTATGTTTCCAAATGGATAGAGGCAATTCCATGTCGAACAAATGATCATAAAATCATCGTCAAATTTTAAAAGAAAATATTTTTAGTAGATTTGGAATTCCTCGAGCCATGATAAGTGATGGGGGAACTCACTTTGTTAATAAACCATTTGGTTCATTAATGAAAAAATATGGTATTACTCACAAAGTAACTACTCCTTATCATCTTCAAACAAATGGACAAGTTGAATTAGCTAATAGGGAGATAAAGCAAATTTTGGAAAAAACTGTTAACTCAAATAGAAAAAATTAGTCTCTGCGACTTAATGATGCACTTTGGGCATATCGAACAGCTTTTAAAACATCATTGAATATGTCTCCCTATAGGTTGGTTTATGGAAAACATTGTCATTTGCCTGTGGAATTGGAACATAAAGCTTATTGGGCAATCAAAACTTTAAATTCAAGCATGGGTGATGCCAAAAAATTGCGTAAATTGCAACTTAATGAACTTGATGAACTCAGAAATGTCGCGTATGAGAATTCAAGGATTTATAAAGCAAAAATCAAATCATTTCATGATAAAAGAATGCTTAGAAAGTCTTTTGAGATTGGTAAAAAAGTTTTGCTTTATACTTCTCGACTTCACATATTCCTAGGAAAATTACGATCAAGATGGACAGGCCCATATGTTGTAAAGCATGTGTATACTTATGGAGCTGTAGATATTGAAAATCCTAAAAATGGTGATGTTTTTAAAGTGAATGGACAAAGGCTTAAACCATTTTTGGAAAATGAAATTTTTCAAGAAGAGTTTATTTCTCTTTCTGATCTTTGATTTTTTTTGTGTTGTATTTAATTTTGTTTGTTTTTATTTCAGGTTTCCTTAATCTTTTTATTTTCCTCGTTAAATGGAGGGATAACGGTACTCCGTGACTCTCATATTCGTTTTAATTAGTTTCCCATAATTGCTGATACAAAAATAAAAAAAATCATTTCTTTTCTTTTCAAAATGGATGAAATTCTCTAAAAAATTTGTAAATATTTTCCCTCTGTTTCTGAAAATGTTCTAAGAAAAATTTATGAAGGAAGGTGTGAAAGATTGAGATTGCTAATGCAAAAAGGAATTCCAGAAGATATTCGTCTTGTAATAGAAGCTAAGGTCCGATTAGGAGGAGAAGTTCCACAATCATTGCTCATTCGGTATTTTCCTGGATTAGGAAAAATCACTTATGCGAAAAAACGAAGGGCCAAAAGTTTAGGGATTTGTCATAAGTGTGCAAGATGGACTTGTGACAAACGATGCGGATCTTTGGGATGTGTTTCCAATAACAGAGAAGATAAAATTGGTTTCATTAAGAATGGGCTGAGTAAGGAGTCTTTAGATAACATCTTATTGACTCTTGAGACGCATTCTAGTGGACATGTGCATATTGAACTTCTCCGTTTATGGAAACAATTCCAAGATGAGCGTCATAGTCTTGGGAATCCGACTAAAAAAGACCATGTTTGCCAATTTATAAGAAAATTGGATGGGAAGCATATCCTCGACTCATAGAAGGCGTTGAAGCCGTTTCTGGACGTAAAACCGGAGGAAAATTGTGAGCCACAATCACACTACTGTTTACATGCATGTGTGTCATTATTGTTTTTACTGTTTATTCTGTTTACAACTGTGACCCATAGTTTTGTCCTGATAACATATTACCCCTATAAAATCTCTCATCTTTCTCTCTATTTTCGCAGAAAAAAAAAGAAGAAAGTAAAAAAAACATGGCTGGAACCTCTGCACAATCATTGAAAAATATTTGTGTATTTTGTGGGTCGAGTCCTGGAAAAAATGAAGTGTTTGTAGAAGTAGCGAATAATCTTGGAAAGATATTGGCTGAGAGAAAAATTCACTTGGTATATGGGGGAGGTAATATTGGGTTAATGGGATCTGTTTCCACATCTGCTCATCTTGGAGGTAGTCATGTTTTGGGTATTATTCCTACAGCTTTAGCTGAAGGAAATATTACAGGTGTTACGATTGGTGAAGAATTAAAAGTTTCTTCTATGTATGAAAGAATCACAAAAATAATTGAAGATTCTGATGCTTTTATCGCACTACCAGGTAGTTTTGGTACATTATAAGAAATTTTTCACACTATTTCTTGGGCACAACTTAATATCCATAATAAACCTGTGGGCTTGTTAAATATCAATAATTATTATGACAGTTTGTTGACATTTCTTGATAAAGCTGTGGAACAGAATTTCATTTCAGAAAATTCACGATGAATGCTCATCTCTGCTTCGACTGCCGGCCAATTAATTTATAATTTGGAAGCTTTTGTTTATAAGCCTGATCCGATGATAACAAAGATCAATTGGTTGCAATCAAGCAATAAGAAAATGAAGTTGGATCATTGATTCAAAAGTCGTGGATTGGTTTGCGTTTGTTTCAGTTTGTTATCTTCAATAAAATTTCAGGTGATATCTCTTTCATTATGTACTCTTTATTAATAGTTATTTTGACATTAAGGACAATGTCATATTCTGATTGGGGGAAAAAAAACTTATAAGAAAAAAAAATTTAAAAAAAATTAAAAAAATAAATAAATATATATATTATTTTTAAAATAAAATCATGTTTATTGTTTGTATCTTAGTAATTTCTGCAAAAATGTCATACATTACATGTTTGAAAGATTTAAATTAGAACATGCATTAATCTATTTAAGAATGTTTAAATTTTTATTTGAAAAAAAAAGTCAATTTTAATATTCTGATCAATATAAAAATATGATTTATGAAATCTTTTTGAGTGATTAACCATTGTGATAAAATCAGGTATTAAAGTATATGGCCCAAGATATACCTTATAAGAGTGCCTAAAATTTTAAACTCACACATATTTTGTGAGTGAGTGGAGAGGACTGAGAAAACAGCTTTCGAGCCTTTATTGATCATGAGAGAGACTATCTATTGTTTAGATCTTGAGTTCTTATTTTGAAAAAAAAATGATATTTCCTGAAAAAAAAAGGAGAAAAATACAAAAAGAAAGATATTGAAGATCTATGTAATTTTTAAGTTATATGCTACGAACCATATATGTATAAAAAAAAAAAAAAAAAGAAAGAGAGAAATTTATTGTACAAATTAAATAAATATGTGGTCAAGAAGCATAAACTTAGTCTGATTCCATGATGTTATGAAAAAAAAATATCAGGAAAAAATATATAATAAGAACAACTAGATTTTGAATCAATGGATTTTCTATCTTTTGATTAGTTTGGCTCGTTTGTCTGTCTGCATTCTGTAAACCATTTTTCTGAGCATTTATCTGTATTCCAACTCCATGAGAGAAATCGTTGCCATAAATTGAAACATTTATTAACCTGTGAGGATATGGAGTTGAGACTCTTACTAGGAATTTCTGAAGGCCGTGTACATTTAACTACCTGAAATAAGCTTTGAATTGATCATCTCAAATTATTTCATAAATTATAATTATGATGATCTTGATATAACTTTGACAGTTTTCAAATTTAATTTAAACACTTAGATAGTTTTGATTACATTTCTATTTAAATTAATCAATATGTTTTGTATTGCTATTAACGCTTAAATTGCTAGGGACTAGCAATAAGCTGGTTGGGAGGTGTGATAAACATAAAAATTGTACATTAATTAAATGTTTTATAATATAATTATATAGCTTTTGTTTTATTAAATGTTTAAATATTATATGTTTTATAATAAATTGTATAAAATATAAGTTGTGTAATTACAAGTTTTTACTATTTTTTACAGGTTCGATAAAACAAGAATAAACTTGGCGTTTCAAATGGGATTAAGATGATTCTTGGACCTGTAGAAAGTTGATTATAATATCTACAATATTGTTGACAAGCATGAGATAAAAATCCTCTCACAATTGGAATCAAATTAAGCAACAAATAAAGTTACCAAAGGAGTGGATGTTTTACCATACTCTAGTATTTTGACCATATCTCTCAAATTACTTGGTCAAATGGTTTGAAAAAAATACCACAACTAGACAACTCAATTATCCACATGTTTCTTTTTATGTGAAGAAGCAAATTCGGAGAAGAAGATTTTCAAAAATGATGTGAAATATAATATAAAATCTTGGAACACCAATGAAGACTTATGTGTAAAAAAATAATATTTTATTTATGTTTCTCCCCAAATTTGGCTTTAAATAGGGGTGCATTGTAATGTATTGAGATATCCCTCATTCTATGAACAAACCTTTGAGTTCATAATATTTCTCTCTATATTTTTCTTTTATTTCTTCATTTAAATACAATTAGCATGTTAATTTCATATTCAAAGTTTTACAATTTGAATAATGAATAGCTAACTTCCTAAAGTTGAGATGGTAAGGTGAAACTCTTGGCATGATAATAATGTTATAAAAGGTAAGAATCAATGTTTCATATTATTTAATCATTATTTATTGTTTATGTTATATTTAAATTTTTAAGCATTTTTAAACTCTACTTATAAGTGGGAGTTTTGATTTATTGTTGCTATATGTTACACTAAATTCTTGGAACCATTTAAATGTTTGTTTGGTATTACCAACCGATTAAAGTGGATGACTTGAATTATTATATATGAATATATTATAATATTAAATTCTTGGTACCATTTAAATGTTAGTTTGGTTTTATCAACCATTTAAAGTGGGAACCTTGATTTAGTGTTTACAAATATATATAGCACAATAAATACTTGACCACATTTATAAGTTTTGGTATATATATTATATACTTATAAGATAATAATTTATAACATAATATAAATATGATTATTTAATATATTGGAACCATTTTATTTAGTGGATTTCAATATTGTTCGTTAATGTTAACTTTATTAAAATACCAAGAGTGGATCCTTTAATCTCAACTACTTAAATTAAAATTTGAACAATTAAAATTTACCCATTAAAGATTCAAACAATTAAAATTAAAAAGAAACAAAAACAAAAACAAAAACAAAACAAAAAGACATTGTAGTGGACTTGTAATTACCTTAGCTTCCCTGTGGATACGATATCGGACTCACCGAATTATACTACTTGTGGACAACCTGCTCTTGGGAGTGCAACAATCAAAGTGACAACATTATTCCTAATGGAGTTGATCAAGTCCCGATATACTGAGAAAGTTCCACATCATACGGGAGATTGTGGAAAGAGAGACATATCAGTCGAAAAAGTCCCCTCTACAGATAATGTTGTTGATCTACTTACAAAGCCCTTGCCAAGACCATTGTTTGAGAAGCATCGCGAAGCAATGTGATTAAAGTTTATGGGTAGTTGGCTCGAGGGAGAGTGGGAGATTGTTAGAGTAGATGACCTGTAAGCCAACTATTGTTAGGAAATTTGTTGACTCAGTTGTAATAAACAATCTTTATTTTAATATAATTCATTATTTCATGGTTTGTTATTTCTTTATCTGTATACCTATGTGATCAACATAGATAAAGACATTTATTATACTTTAATACAAATAAATCGTAATTCGATGTTGAAACTCATTTGTAAACACAATATAATCTAAATTCGTTCCTAGTTGATTCAGCCGCCTAAAACATGGATAAAGGTCGCTTGATCTCGAGACTAGTATCTGTGATGTTGCGTACCGCATTTCTTGGTAAGGACATAGAGATGTCAAGGTGGTTATCATTCATCAAGAGGATAAGTCCGTGGTTATGATTGTACACTATTAGTCCTTACAACCATAGACAACAGTGAGGCTCTATATGCTAGGGATGTGCTTTGACTCGTTTACCGAATCCAGGAGGGTCATCATGTGAGGAGATTGGGTACAGTTGCGACACATGTAGGAGCCAGTGCATTGTAGTCGAGAATTCACCGCTCACCTACAGTTGTGGATATCCTATGTGATCTAATGAAATAATAGTGCATGTATGAGATGTACATTAGAGAAGGAGGTCTCAAATTGTACATGAGATGCCACTATTTATTTTCAAATATGTGTCACTTAGTTATCGAATTATTATGCAACCTTCGATGAACCAATGGTTGCAGATTCGATCGAGATATATGAGATGAAGGGACCGTACTGTACGTTAATCATTACCGATTGGTTCTTGCAAACACTATTAGTGATACCTAGGGAATCATGGGGCGATGCTACTAGACGCTCTTACCATGATTCAATGGGTTTTATCAGAAAATGGTTTATGACATTCTCAAGATCAAATGTTGGTGCATTAAATGTGGGCAAATTCGGGTAATCCCGAATAAAGAAAATTGTCCTGAATCACAAAGAGTTGTGAGCTCACGACTAGCTGTATCCCTTAACCATGGTGGGCCACACAAGCACTGGTTTACTTCTTTCCGTTGAGATAATAAATTCAATGAGTTTAATTTATAAGAAATAAATTTGATATTATCAATCGATAAGTTTATAAATAAAGTTTATAAAAGCTTATAGAAATTTTGAGGGCATGGCTGCTAAAGACAGTCAAAGAAATACACCTGTCTTATTTAGACATTGGTTATCTCGAAATTAAAGTGTGCATCATAATAACATATAAGTTGAAATTGTCACAGCGATGATATTTGATCACCGATCGGGATTATGATTAGAATAATGTAATGGGAACATGGATCATGGACTTGTAAGAGTACAAGTCATCATGCTAATTTATTAAAGTTCTAATGCGATTTAGTAATCAAATTATATTTTGATTGAGTTAAAATATAGCACATTAAATTTTTATAAAATATGATATTGATTTGTGTAATATGGAAATATTCATGATACCATAATTTAAAAACATGCACACAAAGAAAATAATATTGGATGATTATGGGTGTGCTACTTTGAGAGTCAAAGATTTATTTAAATCTAAATACTTAATTAATGTGATTAATTAAGGAAATAACAATTTTAACATTAATTAAGGAAATAACCATTTGTTAAAATAATAAAATATGTTTTACCTTGGAAAAAGGGGGAATGACCGAAGCTTTGGCAAAAAGAAAAAGTCATTCATTCGAAAACATTCTTGGTGATTTGGAGAAGAAATTGGCTCTTTCTTTTTTCAGTGGTTGCTCTCAAAATCCAAGAATTTGCAAGAAAAGTTTTTTCCCTCGAAAGGGTTTTTGAACCATTTTGTTTTTCTTGATCTCATCGTTAAAACATCTTCTATACTTTCTAGTGCAAGTTAGAAGAAGAATAAATATTTCAGTCGTGGACCTGATTCGGAGATCGAAAAAAGTTCATAAAGAAATTCAATAAGAGCTATATCCGCTAATAACGGAATAGTTGGAGCCGAGTGAATGTAATGACCCGAATTCGTATTTTGAATAAAGTATTAATTAAGAGATAATTAAAGAGTTGTTAATTAAGTATTATTAACGAATTGATAATTTGGAATTAATCTGTTGGATCCACCGAATTTTAAATGGATAACCCGATCTACTTCCGATTACGTTATCTCGAGAAATCCAACCAGACGAATGAGATTCTGACACGTGGCAGATAAGATTGATTCGGATTTCTGAAATAGTCCGGATGCAGCCTATAAATGGAAGCCGAATTCTTTTGTTTCCTACACCGCATCCTTCAGAGAGAGAGTTATAGTCTTTTACATTAGGTTTTCTAGCCAGTTTCTAGGGCACTTTCGTGTCGGGAAGTTTCGGAGCTAGTATCGACTCGAGGGGGGGTCGGTGAGCTGAGATCGAGACATCATCAGCGGACTGACGACGGATGCAGGTATAATCCTAAAGCCTTTAGGAAGAACTTTATAGCATGTTTGGTAATTCAGAATCTGGTTTGATAGTGATTTCATATTGTTGGTATTGTCTAGGTTAAGAGCTTTCTGTCAGATTGTTTTAGTAAGGTACGTGATGTACTGACTGAGATATCCAAGCGTAGTATACACACTTATATGCTGCATATTTATGTGTTGCATTATACATGTTTTACTGCTTTGGCATATTATGCATGACATATCATGTTGAGCCTGATATCTTTTGAGATATACCTCGTTTGTTGGGGCCGCTCAGCCCTATTCTGTATTGTGGACGATGGGGCATCGAGAGCTACAGTGTCCGACGGGACCCGCGGGCTCTGATGACCTGGACATTGTAGGTCCACGTCTTGATGATGAGTGTGGGAGCCAAAACATGCCTAGGGCAGATCAGAGACTACACACTCAGGCGCCTCTAGACTGAGCATGAGATTCTTGACTTGATCCTTGATATCCGAGCATATTGCATTTCGCATGCATCATATCAGTTTGTATACTCGTACATTCTCGTATTGGGCGATTGTCGCTCACGTCCTTGTTTTCATCTTGGGCACCCCATTCCACGGGGCAGGTCTTAGGTTGGACGGTTCGGACGACCAGGGCAGTGGCTAGAGCAGTTGAGTTTTCGGTGGTGATCCAGTGGAGGTTTTATGTGGTTCATCGTTTTATTGTTTAGAATTATGTTTCGATATGGTTGTATTAATGTTTAAGATTGCTGTTGTTTGTTTTGTTTTAATTTGGGTTGTAAGATGATTAAGTATTTGGTTTCCGCTGTTTAATTGTTGTTATTAAGTTTTAATGTTGCATGCTTAGTAGTCTGTTTAGTAGTGGCTCGGGTAAGGGCGCTACATTTGGTGGTATCAGAGCATGCGAAGATTTTTGGGACATTAATAATTCTGTTTTGAGGATTTAGAGGTTGATTTTGGTTTCCTTTCAGATGTCAGGAGACGGAAGCAGTCACGGAAGTGTGGGACATGGTCGTTATGGCGACGATGAGGCTGGCCGAGAACATCGTCGTAGAGATCGTGACGGAAGGCGTCACCGAGATCATGATGAAAGGAGACGTAGGAACCGTGTCAACATTATGGATTTCATGAAGATTGGACCTCCACCGTTGACTGGAGATGAGAATGCTGATGTTGCCGAAGCTTGGGTCGATATCATGGAGCAGTGTTTTCGAGTGCTGCACTATGACGAAGACGAGAAGATGGAGGTAGCTGATTTCATGATCCAAGGAAAAGCTCGGAAATGGTGGAAACCTGTTTCTGCCATTCTAGTTCAACAGCATGGGCGGATTCGTTGGGAACATTTCCGTCAGGCCTTCATCAATCATCACTTTCCGCCAGCTCTTCGTCAGGCGAAGGAGATGGAACTGTTGACCATTAAGCAAGGAGATTCGAGCATTGAGGATTACCAAAAGCGTTTTACGGATCTGTTGCCGTACGCTCCTCACATCAGTGAGAATTCTGCAGCCAAATATTCTCACTTTTTGAATGGTTTGAACCAGGAGATTTTTGATCGGGTTTCAGTCTGTGACGATCCTACTTCGTACGAAGGATTAGTGAATCGTTGTCGTCAAGCAGAGATCAGTATTGCTAGGAGGAAGGCTATGCAAGCTAGCAAAAGTTCTAGTTCGTTGGGACCGAGGGGTCAGTCTTTCAAGAAGTCTGCATCTTCTTCTTCCGGTTCTGGAGGGCTGTACAGCTTTGGTAGGAAAAAGCTGCAATGTGGCCACTGTGGAGGAAATCACCAGACGGAAAATTGTCGAAAAGTAACAGGTGCTTGTTTCAACTGTGGTGGTTTTGGTCACATGAAGAGGGATTGCCCTAATTTGGAGAATCAGAGTGTAGGCGGAGGTTCTATGGCAGGGTCTTACAGTGGAAAACAGTCTGAGGCCACTGTGCAACAGAAAGGTTTTCCTGCTCAAGGTTCTCGTCGTGGTGGAATATCACAAGGATCTCAGCAACGTCCACGAGTTCAAGGGCAAGTGTTTGCCCTAAACCAAGAACAAGCTGAGGAGCAAAACGAGAGAGTCATTGCAGGTAATTTTATCTTATGTGGTATTCCTGCATATGTATTAATTGACACTGGGGCATCGCATTCATTCATAGCATCAATGTTTGTTAAGAAGCATAAACTACCCTACGTGTCATTAGATGTTTTGATGTCGGTGTCTACACCGATGGGACAAGAGGTTTTAGCTAAGCGACTTGTAGTAGACTGTTTGTTAGAGTTTGAGGGAAAATACTTGTCTGCCAATTTGATGATATTGGCTATGGAAGATTTCGATTGTATTATGGGAATCGACCTATTGACTAAGTATAGAGCGACGGTAGATTGTTATCAACGTCTCGTTCAGTTTCGTCCAGAAGGAGACGAGAATTGGTTTTTCTTTGGCGAGGGAGCTCGACCTCCAATGCCAGTAGTGTCTGCTATAAAGGCACAACGGGCTTTAGCGAAAGGAGGAGAAGGATACCTCATTTATGCTGTTGACGTATCGAAGGATGTGATCGACGTGAAGAACATTCCAGTTGTCGATGAATTTCCTGATGTTTTCCCCGATGAGATTCCTGGATTTCCTCCGGAGAGGGAAGTGGAAACGGAGATAGAGTTGATACCAGGAACCGCACCTATCTCCAGAGCGCCTTATAAATTGGCACCAACGGAGATGAAAGGGTTGAAGCAACAGTTACAAGATCTTCTTGACAAGGGGTACATTAGACCCAGTGTGTCTCCTTGGGGAGCACCAGTGTTGTTCGCTAAAAAGAAGGATGGGTCTATGCGGCTTTGCATAGATTATAGACAGTTGAACCGAGTAACAGTCAAGAATAAATATCCGTTACCACGGATTGATGACTTGTTTGATCAACTGCAAGGAAATTCAGTGTACTCGAAGATCGATTTACGATCTGGGTATCATCAACTTCGGGTTCATCAACGTGATATCCCCAAGACTGCATTTCGAACAAGGTATGGGCATTACGAGTTTCTAGTGATGCCGTTTGGTTTGATGAATGCTCCAGCAGTATTTATGGATTTGATGAACCGAGTATTCCAGGAGTATCTTGACAAGTTTGTCATTGTCTTTATTGATGACATACTGGTATACTCTCGTAGTCTTGAAGAGCATGCACAACATTTAAGGATTGTGTTGCTAACCTTAAAGAATCACCAACTGTATACTAAGTTGAACAAGTGCGAGTTTTGGCTCGACAGAGTTGTCTGCTTAGGACATGTTATATCCAAAGATGGGATATCAGTGGATCCTAGCAAGATCGAAGCAGTGTTGAGTTGGGCACGGCCGGAATCAGCTCAAGAGATAAGAAGTTTTCTAGGTTTGGCAGGATATTACCGGAGATTTATCTCAGGATTTTCTCAGATTGCCAAACCATTGACACAGCTGACGTGTAAGAATGTGCAGTTCGAATGGACACATGATTGTGAAAATAGTTTCAATGAATTGCGTCAACGTTTGACAACTGCACC
>NC_133318.1:9985972-9986186 GCF_012295235.1 Primulina huaijiensis
TCTTCTTCAACTGTCTGGATGCATATGCAATCACATGACCATTCTGGGTTAAAACACACCCAAGTCCTAGAAGTGATGCATCAGTGTACACAATGTACCCTCCTGATCCAGATGGAAGAGCTAAAACTGGTGCAGTTGTCAAACGTTGACGCAATTCATTGAAACTATTTTCACAATCATGTGTCCATTCGAACTGCACATTCTTACACGTCAG
>NC_133318.1:9986240-10008761 GCF_012295235.1 Primulina huaijiensis
TTTGCGTTCCAAACAGATGGAACCTTGTGTCTGTCGGGAAGAATCGTAGTTCCAGAAGATTCTGAATTAAGAGACGAGATTTTATCTCAAGCCCATAGGAGTAAGTTGAGTATCCACCCTGGAAGTATGAAAATGTATAAGGATTTGAAGACCAGGTTTTGGTGGAAAGGTATGAAGAAAAGTGTTTACCAGTTTGTAGCCAAGTGTTTGGTTTGTCAGCAAGTGAAAACTGAACATCGACGACCAGGAGGATTACTTCAGAATCTTCCTATCCCTGAGTGGAAGTGGGAGCATGTGACAATGGATTTTGTCACCCACTTGCCGTTGTCTTCTAAGAATTGTGATGCCATTTGGGTTATTGTGGACCGACTGACTAAGTCAGCACATTTCATTCCGCATAGTCGGGAATATAGTTTCGATCGCATGGCAAGACTATACATCCAAGAGATTCTTAAATATCATGGTGTACCAACAAGTATAGTCAGTGACAGAGATCCACGTTTTACCTCAAGGTTCTGGAGAAGTTTTCAAAAAGCGTTGGGATCGACATTGAGTTTGAGTACTGCCTATCATCCAGAGACCGATGGTCAGTCTGAGAGGACTATTCAGACACTCGAGGACATGTTGCGTGCTTGTGCTTTGGATTTTGAACCAGCATGGCATGATCATCTGCCGCTTGTGGAGTTTGCATATAACAATAGCTACCACAGCAGCATTGATATGACTCCATTCGAAGCATTATATGGCAGATGTTGTCGTACTCCATTGTTTTGGGACGAAGTAGGAGAACGACAAGTGCAAGGACCTGAATTAGTGCAACAAGCGATTGACGTAGTGGAATTGGTTAAGAAGAGAATTAAAGCTGCACAAGATCGTCAATCGAGTTACGCGAATACCAAGCGTAGACCTCTACAGTTTCAGTCAGGGGAAAAAGTTTTCCTTAAAGTTTCACCATTTCGCAGGGTGATGAGATTTGGACTCAAGGGAAAATTAGCCCCAAGATTCATCGGACCTTTTGAGATCTTGGAATGTGTTGGAAATTTGGCATATCGATTGGCTTTGCCGCCGTATCTGTCCAGCATTCATAATGTCTTTCATGTATCTTTGCTACGACGGTATGTAGCAGATGAATCGCACGTTCTTGGTCCGACAGATGTTCAACTTGAAGAAGACTTGACTTATGTCGAGCAGCCACTTTTAATCCTAGGTAGGAAAGAGAAAAAGCTCAGAAACAAGACCATTCCACTTGTTTTAGTGCAATGGCAACGCCGAGGTACTGCAGAGGCGACATGGGAGTTAGAGAGTCGTATGCGCTCAGAGTATCCGCATTTGTTTTGAGTTGTATCTTTGTAATCATGAGTTGTTTTTTATTCAGTTGTTTTGTACTTCAGTTCTGATTTCGAGGACGAAATCTTTTTAAGGAGGGGAGGATGTAATGACCCGAATTCGTATTTTGAATGAAGTATTAATTAAGAGATAATTAAAGAGTTGTTAATTAAGTATTATTAACGAATTGATAATTTGGGATTAATCTGTTGGATCCACCGAATTTTAAATGGATAACCCGATCTACTTCCGATTACGTTATCTCGAGAAATCCAACCAGACGAATGAGATTCTGACACGTGGCAGATAAGATTGATTCGGATTTCTGAAATAGTCCGGATGCAGCCTATAAATGGAAGCCGAATTCTTTTGTTTCCTACACCGCATCCTTCAGAGAGAGAGTTATAGTCTTTTACCTTAGGTTTTCTAGCCAGTTTCTAGGGCACTTTGGTGTCGGGAAGTTTCGGAGCTAGTGTCGACTCGAGGGGGGGTCGGTGAGCTGAGATCGAGACATCATCAGCGGGCTGACGACGGACGCAGGTATAATCCTAAAGCCTTTAGGAAGAACTTTATAGCATGTTTGGTAATTCAGAATCTGGTTTGATAGTGATTTCATATTGTTGGTATTGTCTAGGTTAAGAGCTTTCTGTCAGATTGTTTTAGTAAGGTACGTGATGTACTGACTGAGATATCCAAGCGTAGTATACACACTTATATGCTGCATATTTATGTGTTGCATTATACATGTTTTACTGCTTTGGCATATTATGCATGACATATCATGTTGAGCCTGATATCTTTTGAGATATACCTCGTTTGTTGGGGCCGCTCAGCCCTATTCTGTATTGTGGACGATGGGGCATCGAGAGCTACAGTGTCCGACGGGACCCGCGGGCTCTGATGACCTGGACATTGTAGGTCCACGTCTTGATGATGAGTGTGGGAGCCAAAACATGCCTAGGGCAGATCAGAGACTACACACTCAGGCGCCTCTAGACTGAGCATGACATTCTTGACTTGATCCTTGATATCCGAGCATATTGCATTTCGCATGCATCATATCAGTTTGTATACTCGTACATTCTCGTATTGGGCGATTGTCGCTCACGTCCTTGTTTTCATCTTGGGCACCCCATTCCACGGGGCAGGTCTTTGGTTGGACGGTTCGGACGACCAGGGCATTGGCTAGAGCAGTTGAGTTTTCGGTGGTGATCCAGTGGAGGTTTTATGTGGTTCATCGTTTTATTGTTTAGAATTATGTTTCGATATGGTTGTATTAATGTTTAAGATTGATGTTGTTTGTTCTGTTTTAATTTGGGTTGTAAGATGATTAAGTATTTGGTTTCCGCTGTTTAATTGTTGTTATTAAGTTTTAATGTTGCATGCTTAGTAGTCTGTTTAGTAGTGGCTCGGGTAAGGGCGCTACAGTGAATTAACTCACTAAAGGTATAACTTCTAACATCCTATGAATGTTTGTTTTATTTAAACCATACGAGTGTCCAAAGAATATTTTGAACGTCAAAATAAAATTTTAAAACTTCTGCTGCGTTTTGGACACGAGAAACCGATGTCCCAACATTCAAAACTCCCTCAAAGCAACAAACTAAATAAACATCCAATCTAAAATCAACACACCCAAATGTGAAACGGAAATGAACCAAATAAATCTTAAAAGTATTTTTCCTTTTTTTTATTTTTCTATTTATTTTTTTAATTCATATATTAAAATTACAGTGTAGCCATTCACTATTTCTTATAATTACATTTTGATACTTATTTAAATATAATTCAAATGAATTATAAAAAATAATGTACAAGCACGTAATACGTGCATCGATAAACTAGTTTTAGCAAAACAAACCGTCGGTTACCCAACGAATTTGTCCTTTAAAAAAAAAAACAAATACGGTCAGTTAAATTTCAAAAACCGAATAAGCCCAAAAAGAGGCTTCCCACTTTCACTCATCAAATTCTAATTTTTTTGACACTCATTATATAATTCTTAAAATCATATGTTCTAGCATTCGTTTAAACCAAACCAAACTATTTAAAACTGAATTGACCAATCTTTTTTGGGTAAACCTAACCGATCGAACTTTGCTACTAAAACCAAATTTAAAAAATTGATTATTTCTGTAGAGCCCAAAAATCAGTACACGTAAATCTCATGCATTCATTTAATTGTTAAATTATTTATTCCAGTTTATACATGTTGAGTCTTTAGACTCACTAGACTTGATCGATGCAGGTGATGATAATTTTGAGGAGACATGGGGTCGGGACCAATGAGCCGGCTTGGACTGCGTAGGAGGCTAAACCCGAGAACCTTCCATATTTTATTTTAAGATTTTAAGCATGACAAATTTTAATACTTTGATTTCATGTCTGGTTTACGATATTCAAACACGTATTTTTCTTTAGAAAAACTTTTATTGTGATCTTTATGTTGCAAATATTTTGGATGAATAGTTTAATGATTCTGTAAATTGAATGTTTGTTTCTTGTTTAAAGAAAATTTTTTATTTTTCCGCAAATTTTAGAATAGTTAAAAGTATGGTACGTTACACTTGGTATTAGAGCGGTGTTCTTGTAAAGGGTTATGCCTACTTCCAGTTGCAAGAAGCTCACGAAGTCACACCTCAAGTCTATAAATTGTAAAGTTTTAAATTCTTTCATGTGTTACGCATTATGTCATGATTTCAGCATGTGCATATTTTTAAGTTCGAGTTACGTGCATCTTATGCTATTATCATTATGTTCATGCATGTGGGTTTACATATTGGGTAAATTATTGGAACAGTATGCCTCTTAGACGTATGGTTAACCGTGAAGCTAGGGATGAGGACAGAGAGGCTCGGAATGAGGAGAGGGTCACTCCTCCTCGTCCACCTCCGGATATGCAGGCTCAGATGCTTGCAGGGATGATGCAGTTCTTTGCGCAGTTTGCGGGGAACCAAATTGCAGCTGACGCAGGGGCAAGGCCCAGATCTGAAGCAGTTTATGAGAGGTTCAAGAGGATGGACCCAAAGGAGTTCTTGGGGACTACCGATCCGATGGTGGCTGAGGGATGGATTAAATCCATCGACGTGATTTTTGACTTTATGGAGCTGCAGAATGCAGACCGCGTTAGATGTGCCACTTTCCTTCTGTCAGGTGACGCCAGACTTTGGTGGGAAAGTGCGTCAGTATCAGTTAACCTACAGACTCTGACTTGGAACGGTTTTAAAGAAGTGTTCTACTCCAAGTACTTCACTGAGGAAGTACGATCCAGGTTGACCATAGAGTTTAAGACGTTGAGTTAAGGAGACAGCAGCGTAGCTGAGTTCGTGAGGAAATTCGAGAAAGGGTGTCACTTCGTACCCCTGATTGCGAATGATGCCCGAGAGAATTTGAGGCATTTTATTGATGGGTTGAGGCCGATCTTGCACCGTGATGTCAGGGTTGTTGGTCCTACGACTTATGCAGTTGCCGTGTCGAGAGCTTTGGCGGCAGAGTAGGACCAGAGAGACATTGAGGTTGATAGGCAGGGCAAGGGGCGCTATCAGGCACCTTGTCTTGAGGAACATTTGTAAGTCATTAAGAAACTTTAGATTAAGTGGATATGAGTACTGAAATTAGGTTATCTAAGACTACTTAGGTTGTGTAAGTTTTAATTTCAAGTTTATGAAATAGGTGTTCATAAGAAAATATTGGGTGAAATAAAAACAAAAGGGAATTAGTTGTATTCAATATAGGTTACAAATGGTCGAATATTAAGATTTTTATCGAGTAAGAAAATCTAAAATCTTTATATGAGGATTCTTGAATTCTATGGGTTATAAGTGAAGTTGATTTATTAGGATTAGTCCATCATTAAAAGTGGGAAACTTATTAAGTTTTATACGGTAGAATGATTTGAGTATTGGGGATACGTCAAAGTGTGACATTCGTTCCAATGAGGAAGGTCCAAGTATCTTAGGCCTCAACTATAATGTAATTGGGAAGGAAATAGTTTAAGCATGTGTTTGATGCTAGGAAGGTTTTATTATTTAAACAGAAGATCGATATTGTATATTTTAGGATTTTATAGATTAATGTTACTCGAAATTTAAGATTACCAACAATTTTATATTTGGGATGTATTTGTAAATAACTAAGTTACGTAAGTTTGGTGTCATAAGGTAAGGATTCGACTCAAGGATTGTAGGTCAATATTATTACGTGGTTAAGATAAGGTTTAACTTTTGAGTGTAATACCAAGGATAGAAGTTGATCAGTAACTTTTGGTGCAAAGATTTCTTAGGTTGAACTGCATAAATGATAATGTATTAGATCGATGAACATTACGGGTATAGTGATACGATAAGTTTGAACCTCCATTTCTAAAAGTGGGAATTGTGAGAAAAGTCAAAATTCTAGGTCATAGTAAAGTAAAACTAAGACAGCCTTCAGGACCAAATACATACATTATGAGTTTTTAGTGATGCCGTTTGGACTGACGAATGCTCTGTTGATATTTATGGACCTCATGAATAGAGTATTCCATCCCTACCAAGATCAGTTCGTCAAAGTGTTCATTGACGACATTCTTATATACTCGAAGAGCCATGAGGAGCACCGTCAACATTTGGGTACAATTTTGTAGGTCTTGCAGAGTCGCAAGTTGTTTGCAAAATTCTGTAAGTGTGAATTTTGGTTGGGGAAGGTAGCGCTTTTGGGTCATGTAATTTCTAGCAGTGGCATTGAGGTGGATCCAGCTAAGGTAGGAGCGGTTAAGGAATGGGTTGAGCCGAATAATGCATCATAGATCCGCAGTTTCCTAGGCCTAGCAGGCTACTACATGAAATTTATTTAGGTATTTTCTTCGATAGCAGTGCCACTCACTTCATTGACTAAGAAGAATACTAAATTTTTTTGGAGTGATGAGTGCGAGAAGAGCTTTGATACCTTGAAGCAAGCTCTTATTTCAGGGCCAGTGTTAACCATGCCAGTAGGACAAGACAATTTTGTACTATACCTCGGTGCTTCTAAGCTCGGTTTAGGCGCAGTTTTGATGCAGCATGGTCGGGTTATAGCTGATACCTCCAGACATTTGAAGGTACATGAGAAGAACTACCCGACTCATGATCTTGAGTTAGCTACCGTTGTCTTTGCGTTGAAGATATGGAGACATTATTTGTACGACGTGAAATGCTAGATATTCACTGATCACAAGAGTCTCAGTGCTTTTTCACGCAGAAAGAATTGAATATGAGACAAAGACGGTGGTTTGAGTTAGTGAAAGACTACAATTTTGAAATTAACTACCATCTGGGAAAGTTAATGTTGTGGCAGATGCCGTGAGCCGAAAGGTTGCAGTCGTAGCACAGTTTTCAGTGCAGAGATCTCTTAAGTCTGAGATTCAGAGATTTGGGTTAGAAGTTTATTCTAAGGGCAGAGCTCCTAAGCTGTCTAATCTGACAGTCCTGTCTTCTTTGCTAGACTGAATCCGTCCAGATCAGTCTTCAGATGAGCAGTTACAGAAATGGAGACTGAAGGAAGAGGCCAAAGGCAGTGTACTCTACACAGTGTCCGATGGTATTGTAAAATATAGAGGAAGAATGTGGGTGCCTAGTGTTGATTCGATCAGAGAGGATATTCTGACAGAGGCACATTCATCTCCGTATTCCATTCATCCAGGAGGTACCAAGATGTACAAGGATTTGCAAATTCTGTATTGGTGGCCGAGTATGAAGAGAGACATCCGTCGGTTTGCGTCTGAATGTCTCACTTGTCAGCAGGTGAAGGCAGAGCATCAGAGTCCAGCAGGGATGCTTAAGCCACTCCCTATCCCCGAGTGGAAATGAGAGAATATCACCATGGATTTCGTTGTTGGATTGCAGAGGTCAGTCAGAGGATCCAATGCTATTTGGGTTATAGTGGATCGACTTACCAGGTCGGCACACTTCTTGCCAGTGAATACGAATTTCTCCATGACGCAGTATGCGGAGCTCTATATCAGGGAGATAGTTAGAAGGCACGGGATCCCAGTTTCTATTGTGTCTGACAGGGACCCGAGGTTTACATCGTCCTTCTATAAGAGTTTGCACGCAGCCATGGGGACGAAGTTGCTATTCAGTACAGCTTTTCACCCGCAGACTGATGGCCAGTCTGAGCGACTGATTCAGATTTTTGAGGATTTATTGCGAGCCTGTATGATCGATTTCCATGGGAATTGGGAATCAAAGATACCTCTAGTAGAGTTTACCTATAACAACAGTTTTCAAGCATCTATAGGTATGGCTCCATACGAAGAATTGTATGGAAGGAAGTGCAGATCGCCGATTCATTGGGATAAAGTCGGTGAAAGAGCTGAACTTGCTCCAGAAATAGTTCATCAGACTGCAAATGTGGTGGTCAAGATCCGAGACAGGATGAAGACCGCCCAGAGTCGCCAAAAGAGTTATGATGACAAGAGGATAAGGGATCTAGAGTTTGCCGTAGGTGATCACATTTTCGTGAAGATAGCACCCATGAAGGGTGTTATGAGATTTGGGAAGAGAGGCAAGCTTAGTCTGAGGTTTATTGGACCGTTCGAGATTCTTGACAGGGTTGGGACACTAGCTTATCGTGTACCCTTAACGCCAAATTTGGCCGGTGTACACAATGTGTTCCACGTCTCGATGCTGAGTAAGTACCTAGCAAATCCTTCGCACGTTTTGAGTTATGAGCTGTTGCAGTTGGCTCCAGATCTGTCAAATGAGGAAAGAACTGTCCAAATCCTAGACATACAGGAGCGGAGACTTCGGAACAAGGTGACCAAGTTGGTCAAAGTCCGGTGGCTAAATTAATCAGTGGAAGAGGTCACTTGGGAGACCGAGATAGATATGAGAAGTCGCTATCCAAAGTTGTTTGGTAAGACTTAATTTCGAGGACGAAATTTATATAAGTGGGGGAGGAAATGTAGAGCCCAAAAATAGTACACGTAAATCTCATGTATTCATTTAATAGTTAAATTATTTATTCCAGTTTATCTATGTTGAGTCTTTAGATTCACTAAACTTGATCGATGTAGGTGATGATGATTTTGAGGAGACGAGGGGTGGGTACCAATGAGTCGGCTTGGACTGCGCAGGAGGCTAAACCCGAGGATCGCCCATGTTTTATTTTAAGATTTTAAGCATGACAAATTTTAATACTTTGATTTCAAGTTTGGTTTACGATATTCAAAAACGTATTTCCTTTAGCAAAACTTTTATTGTGATCTTTATGTTGCAAATATTTTAGATGAATAGTTTAATGATTCTGTAAATTGAATGTTTGTTTCTTGTTTAAAGAAATTTTTTTATTTTTCCTCAAATTTTAAATTAGTTAAAAGTACGGTACATTACAATTTCGGTCGATAATCAAATTAACCAAAATTTTAGATTTTTTAAAAATGAAGATTCAATTGAAACTTTTAATATAAAAATTGAATTAAATTCATTTAAAATTCTTTATTAAAAATAAATTTTTTTAAGTCTAGTCTACTGTCCATAAAATCTTACTAAAACTTGAAATATTTATGCTGTAACAAACTTTATTAGAAAATGTAATATTACAAATAAGAGTGATCGAATTGATCGAAAATCGTTTGTTTTATTGAATGGAGAAATCGCTTTTATATACAGTACAAGAGATGGGTTTATTCTAGAGTGTGTGTGTATTCTAGTACCACGTGTGTTCTCATCCAAATATATATCTAATACGCCCCCTCAAGATGGAGAGTGGATATTATGGACACCCATCTTGGAGAGCAACAAATGAAAACGAGCTGGAAGTAGAGGCTTGGTGAACAAATCTGGCAATTTGTTGCTGGAGGAAACATGCATAAGTTTGAGGCTACCGGCTCAGAGCTTTTCACAAACAAGATGACAATCCAGTTCAATACGTTTCGTAAGCTCATGAAAAACCTGATTGGATGCGATCTGAATGGTACCTTTGCTGTCACAAAACAAGGTAGCTGGTTTTTTGATGCAAATTCCCAAGTCTTGTAGAAGGGAAATAATCCAGATAGCTTCACACGTTGCATTTGCCATGGAACGGTACTCCGCTTCAGCAGAGGAGCGGGAAACTACATGCTGTTTTTTAGCCTTCCATGAAACCATCGAAGATCCAAGAAAAACACAATAGCCACTAGTAGAACGGCGAGTATCCAAGCATGCTGCCCAATCTGCGTCACAGAATAGGTTTAAACGGACTTCAGAACTTGAGCTATAGAACAAACCTTGTCCCAGATTTCCTTTCAAATATTGAAGAACTGAATAAGCTGCTTGCAAATGGGTGGTCCGTGGACTGGACATAAATTGACTCAACTTGGTGAATGAGAAGGACAAATCAGGACAAGTGATTGTGAGATACAACAGCCGTCCAACCAATCTTCGATACACCAAAGGATCAGGGAGAAGATCGCCAGCCTCTTGACTTAATTTCAAGGTAGGATCCATCGGTGTAGAACGTGGTTTGCACCCGAGATAGCCAGCCTCAGACAGTAATTGAAGAGTATAATGTCTTTGACACATGGAAATACCTTGTGGAGATCTAGAAATTTCAATGCCCAGAAATTATTTCAAGGGGCCCAAGTCCTTGAGTGCAAAATGACTGTGCAACAAACACCTGAGAACTTCAGCCTCTTTAGGTTCATTGGTAGCCACCACAATATCATCAACATAAACTAACAATGCAAGAAAAACATTGCCAAGTGTCCGAATAAACAGCGAATGATCAGCCTGTGATTGAGCAAAACCAAGAGTTGGTAGAGTGGGGGAAAATTTAGAGAACCACTGCCTGGACGCCTGCGTGAGCCCATACAGAGACTTATGCAACTTGCAAACAACATTAGAAGGTAAAGTCGCCCCCTGCTTTGTATAATCAAGAGGCAACGACATGTAAACCTCTTCATCTAAATCACCGTGTAAAAAAGGCATTATTTACATCAAGTTGCAGCAATGTCCAATTGTGTATAGCATTAAGAGCTAACAAGACTTTAACAGAGACCATCTTAGCAACCGGTGAGAATGTCTCAAGGTAATCCAACCTTTATTGTTGTGTATAACATTTGGCTATCAAGCGTGCTTTGTATCGATGTAAAGTTCCATCAGCTAAGAACTTGGCTTTCTAAATCCATCGACAACCAACTGGTGTTTTCCCTTGTGGTAAAGAGACCACAGTCCAGGTCCCATTCTTTTCCAGAGCATGCAGCTCTTCAACCATAGCTTGTTGCCACTCAGGAATGAAGGTAGCTTGAGAATAATGATGAGGTTCAAAAACAGAGGAAATGTTATGAACAAAAGCTTTATATGAAGGAGAAAGATGAGAAGTCCCAGGATAGGAGACAACAGGGTGAGCAGTAGAGCTGTTGGTGGAAGAAGGGATGACATAACATTGATAGTCATTCAAATGCACGGGTTTGGTACGAACACGAGTTTGTATGTTGGTTGGTGGACTAGGAGTATTGAGATGATCGTGAGGGACACGAGCTTTATGAGTAGGCAACACTTTGTCCGGAAAAAACTTGAATCACTTGAAAAAGATGAATCATCTTTACAAGGAAAAATATGTTCATAAAAAAAAACATCCCTAGATATATAAATGTTGTTAGTAGCAAGATCTAAGAATTTATATCCCTTGTAACCGTGGGGATAACCAAGAAACACAGACCGAATTGCCTGAGGAAAAAACTTATTTGTGTGACGAGTGAGGAGTGTTGACCCATAGCATAAACACCCAAAAACCTTCAAATTAAAATAAGATGGAGCTTAAAGGTGTCCTGTGAGAAAAAATAGGAGAAGGGGTCCGATTGATCAAATAAATGGTTGTAAGAATGCAATCTCCCCAATATAATAAAGAGACATGAGACTGAAAATAAAGTGCTCTTGCGATGTTCAAGATGTCTTGATGTTTGCGTTCAACCTCTGAATTTTGTTCAGGTCGTTGAACAAAAGAATGGAAATGAACAATGCCTTTGGTCTGAAGAAATGTGGTGAAGTTTAACTCCGGGGCATTATCTGAACGTACACCTTTAATGGGCTTATTGAATTGAGTATGAATAAGCTCACAGAAAGTGGGAAAAATAGTAATAGCTTCAAACTTAGTTTTTAAATGGTAAACCCAAGTAAAACGGCTATGATCATCAACAATAGTAAAGAAAAATCAAAAACCTTCCACACTAACAGGAGAAAAAGGTCCCCAAACATCTATGTGAACCAAATCAAAAGGATTTTCAGAAATGGAGCCAGTAGATGTAAAAGGCAATCGCTTTTGTTTGGACATAGGAAAAATAGAACAGTGTGATACATCATTGACCATGGAATGAAAATGTAATTCGTGACCTACAACATAAAGTTTGGTAAGGGATGGATGTCCCATTCTAAAATGCCAAAGATCTGTTTTATTGGAAGAAACTTTACAAATTGTTGGTGTGGACATAGCTGTGGAATCAGTGAAGACATATAGATTGCCAATGCGTCTACCCATCCCAATCACTTTCTTGGTTGCTGGATCCTATATAGAACAAGAATCAGAAACAAAGGAGACTAAGCAAGAAGTCTGGGCAGTAAGTGAACTGATAGACAAAATATTAAGGTGAAACTTAGGGACTAGCAAGACATCTTGCAAGACAAGGACAGAGGTCAAACAAACCACACCAATGTGTGAGGCCTGGACTGAGGCACCATTTGGTAATCACACAGATATAGTACAAGGTTTACAAGATTTGAATGAAGACAATGTGCAACAAATATGATGAGTAGCTCCTGTGTCTAGGATCCACTCTGAACTCACGGTGTGAAAGTGTGGAGAAGAAAGAAGTGTACCATGGAAGCATGACACAGAAGGTTCTCCTTGCTGCAGAGACTGAGCAGAGACATAGCCAAGGCAAAGTTGTGCAGTAAGGAAAGTCAGAAGTCGCTAGCATTGGCACAGAGTTAAGCTATCACCCAACTGAGATGTAGATTGGCTAGAGGTATCAGCACAAGGAACATTAACACCATCGTGAGGAGCATTGACATCATTAATGTGACCACGTGACTGTTGTTGCTGAAACCTTGGATGACCAGGAGGAAATACATGAAGCTTGTAACCCTTATCCATGGTATGACTTGTGAAATGACAATGAGAACAAATGAGTTTATCATTCCTACTTTGGTTGTCAAATTTACCGCCCTTCAGATTACAAGAACTTGAACTCTTTGTCGCAGTTGCATTTGAAGAGTTGAACTACTGTGATTTGAGACAAGTTCTGATGTATAGAGCGTTGACGTTCTTCTTGTATAACCAGGGAGAAAACTTTGGAAATTACAGGCAGGGGATCCATCATAAGTGTGAGGCCTGGGGCCGAAGAGGGCGCGGGATGATCGCCGGTGCCAAGAGGTTGCACGGACAATGAGCGGCTCCTAGCAGGCTTCTAGGCAGAGGGAACATGAATGAACCGATCTTACACCGGAAGGAGAGGGATTCAGAGACTGTTCAATGTAATGGACTGTACGGTTGAAGAGGATTTAAATGATTTGATATGTATTACTCATACCACGAAGGTGCATCTTCTTTTCGGTAGCTCATCACATAAGAACTCCAAAGTTAAGCGTGCTTGACTTCGGGCAATTCTGGGATGGGTGACCTCCTGGGAAGTTTCCTAGGGTGCGTGTGAGTGAGGACATAGGCACGCTGGAAAGACTCGTCTTGGTACAGTGAGGACAATGGTCAAATCTGGGGCGTTACAGTTGGTATCAGAGCCGACATCTCCTAGTACCGTGTGGGTTCGGGGACGAACCAAGCGGAAGCTGGTGGGCATGTGAGGCCTGGGGCCGAAGAGGGCGGGGGGTGATCGCCGGTGCCATGAGGTTGCACGGACAATGAGCGGCTCCTGGCAGGCTTCTAGGCGGAGGAAACATGAATGAACCGATCTTACACCGGAAGGAGAGGGATTCCGAGACTGTTCAATGTAATGGACTGTACGTTTGAAGATGGCTTAAAAGATTTGATATTTATTACTCATACCACGAAGGTGTATCTTCTTTTCGGTAGCTCATCACATAAGAACTTCAAAGTTAAGCGTGCTTGACTTGGGGCAATTCTGGGATGGGTGACCTCCTGGGAAGTTTCATAGGGTGCGTGTGAGTGAGGACATAAGCACGCTGGAAAGACTCGTCTTGGTACAGTGAGGACAGTCGTCGACTCTGGGGCGTTACAGTTGGTATCAGAGCCGACCTCTCCTAGTACGGTGTGGGTTCGTGGATGATAAACATAAAAATTGTACATTAATTAAATGTTTTATAATATAATTATATAGTTTTTGTTTTATTAAATGTTTAAATATTATATGTTTTATAATAAATTGTATAAAATATAAGTTGTTGTGTAATTACAAGTTTTTACTATTTTTTACAGGTTCGATAAAACAAGAATAAACTTGGTGTTGCAAATGGGATTAAGATGATTCTTGGTTCTGTGGAAAGTTGTTTATAATATCTACAATATTGCTTACAAGCATGAGATAAAAATCCTCTCACAATTGGGATCAAATTAAGCAACAAATAAAGTTAACAAAGGAGTGGCAGTTTTACCATGCTCTAGTATTTTGACCATATCTCTCAAATTACTTGGTCAAATGGTTTGAAAAAAATACCACAACTAGACAACTCAATTATCCACATGTTTCTTTTATGTGAAGAAGCAAATTCGGAGAAGAAGATTTTAAAAAGTAATGTGTAATATAATATAATATCTTGGAACACCAATGAAGACTTATGTGTAAAAAAATAATATTTTATTTGTGTTTGTCTCCCCAAATTTGGCTGTAAATAGGGGTGCATTGTAATGTATTGAGATATCCCTCATTCTATGAACAAACCTTTGAGTTCATAATATTTCTCTCTATATTTTTCCTTTATTTCTTCATTTAAATACAATTAGCATGTTAATCTCATATTCAAAGTTTTACACTTTGAATAATGAATAGCTAACTTCATAAAGTTGAGATGATAAGGTGAAACTCTTGGTATGATAATAAGGTTATTAAAAGGTAAGAATCTATGTTTTATATTATTTAATCATTATTTATTGTTTTTGTTATATTTATTTATTTAAGTATTTTTATACCCTACTTATAAGTGGGAGTTTTGATTTATTGTTGCTATATGTTACACGAAATTCTTGAAACCATTTAAATGTTAGTTTGGTATTACCAACCATTTAAAGTGGATGCCTTGATTTATTATATATAAATAGATTATAATATTAAATATTTGGAACCATTTAAATGTTAGTTTTGTTTTACCAACCATTTAACTTGGATTCCTTGATTTATTATATATGAATATATCATACTATTAATATATTGGTACCATTTAAATGTTTGTTTGGTTTTACCAACCATTTAAAGTGGGAACCTTGATTTAGTGTTTACAAATATATATAGCACAATAAATACTTGACCACATTTATAAGTTTTGGTATATATTATATACTTATAAGATAATAATTTATAACATAATATAAATATGATTATTTAATATATTGGAACCATTTTATTAAGTGGATTTCAATATTGTTCGTTAATGTTAACTTTATTAAAATACCAAGAGTGGATCCTTTAATCTCAACTACTTAAATTAAAATTTGAACAATTAAAATTTACCCATTAAAGATTCAAACAATTAAAATTAAAAAGAAACAAAAACAAAAACAAAACAAAAAGACATTGTAGTGGACTTGTAATTACCTTAGCTTCCCTGTGGATACGATATCGGACTCACCGAATTATACTACTTGTGGACAACCTGCTCTTGGGAGTGCAACAATCAAAGTGACAACAAGTTTTTGGCGCCGTTGCCGGGGAAGTATAATTTAATTTCAAGTCTATTTAATTTTGTTTATAGTTTATTTTTCTTTATTTGAATTTTTATTGCTTTTGTGTGTTTTTATTCTTTTGCATTTGCATTTGCATGAGCATTATTTGGTCACGTACACTTAGTGGTCGACTCATTCGAAATAACCCTTTATTTTCACAAAACATGGCGGAAGAACCCATCCAAGAAAATGAAGATGAAATTCAATCTCAACATGATCATGATAGACGAAGAACACTTAGAGATCACATGAATCCTACACGTACTAGTGCACCTTCATGTCTAGTTTTTCCCCCCGATGCATCTCATTTCAATTTTAAGCCTGGTATTATCCAACTTTTACCCAATTTTCATGGCTTAGATTCTGAAAATCCATACATGCATTTACGAGAGTTTGAAGAAGTGTGCAACACATATAATGATCTAAATTGTAGCATGAACACCATTCGACTTAAGCTTTTTCCTTTTTCTTTAAAAGATAAAGCTAAAACTTGGCTACAAAATCTTAGATCGGGATCCATTCGAACTTGGGATGAATTGCAACAACAATTTTTGAAAAAGTTTTTTCCATCTCATAGAACAAATTCTTTCAAAAGGCAAATCATCACTTTCACTCAAAAACAAGGAGAAACTTTTTATCAGTGTTGGGATAGATATAAAGAATTGCTTAATCTTTGTCCACATCATGGTTTTGAAATTTGGAGAGTTGTTTCTCAATTTTATGAAGGCTTAACACCTAAAGATAGGCAAATGGTTGAATTTATGTGTAATGGAACATTTGAAGATAAAGATCCAAATGAGGCAATTGAGTATCTCGATTCATTAGCTGAAAATGCTCAAAATTGGGACACTATAGGTACAATCGAACCATCAAACAAGATTCAATCTCCTACATCTGGTGGAGGTATGTACACTCTCAAAGATGAACATGATCTTCAAGCTAGATTTACCTCTTTGGCAAGAAAAGTTGAGGCACTTGAATTGAAAAAGAATGGTCAATTAAAATCTGTTCAAGAAATTGCATTTCACATCTGTGATACAAGTGATCATTCTACAAAAGATTGTCCCACTTTGCCTTCTTTTAAAGAATGTCTCCATGAACAAGCCAATGTTTTAAACAATCTCAAAAGGCCAAATTTTGAACCATTTTCTCAAAGTTACAATCCAGGTTGGCGAAATCATCCAAATTTTAGTTGGAGGAATGATAATGCTGCACAATTTTCACAACCACATTTCCAAAATCAACAAAATTTTCAAAATTATGCACCTTATGTTCCTCCACCTAAAAGGAATTTGGAAGATATATTGAATTCTTTCATTGCAAAGCAAGAGTCTATCAATACTCAAACTGCTCAAACCATGACAGATTTGAAAGATACTCTTGCTAAATTTGCATCTGCACTTAATGTTCATGAAAAAGGTAAATTTCCTTCACAACCTCTGCCTAATCCCAAGGATCATCATTCACAAACTGGAACTTCTGGAACTCAACCGATGGATCAGGTAAAATCTGTTATTACCCTTCGAAGTGGTAAGGTTGTGGAAAAATCCATTCTTGAACCTTGTGAAGATGATGATAAATCAACTCCAAAGGGTAAGGAAGTGGAACCCATAACTTGCGAAGAGGAGGTTCAACAGACAGTGTCACCACCATTCCCTCATGCATTGAAAAATACAAAAAAATCAAATTTGAATTCTGATATATATGATATTTTTAAACAAGTAAAAGTTAATATTCCTTTATTAGATGCAATAAAACAGGTACCATCATATGCCAAATTTTTGAAAGACTTGTGCACTGTGAAAAGAAAATTGAATGTGAAAAAGAAAGCATTTTTAGCCGAACAAGTAAGTGCAATCATTCAAAATAATAATGCTTTGAAATACAAAGACCCTGGTTGTCCTACTATTTCTTGTATTATTGGAGAACGAAAGATTAAAAAAGCCTTGCTTGACCTTGGAGCTAGTGTGAATTTACTTCCATATTCAGTTTATCAAGAACTCAATCTAGGCGAGTTAAAACCTACTTCGGTAACACTTTTACTTGCTGATAGATCTGTTAAAGTGCCAAGAGGTATGGTAGAAGACGTGTTGGTCCAAGTTGATAACTTTGTATATCCTGTCGATTTCATAGTTTTAGATACACAACCTATCGAAGCTTGTAATGCAATTCCTGTAATTTTAGGTCGTCCATTTTTAGCAACTTCTAAAGCTCTTATAAATTGCAAGAATGGAATAATTAAGTTGTCATTTGGTAACATGACCTTGGAGCTTAATGTGTTTAATCTTTGTAAGCAACCACATGACAAAGGAGATGAAAGTGAAGATGAAAATCTTATTGAAACTCTTGTGGAAGAAAACATTCAAGAAGGGAGTACTCGTGATCAATTAGATATTTGTTCAATTGAAACTGTTAAAGAAAATATTGAAATTGATCTTGATGATTTTATCAGGTATCACTCGTTACCAGGATCAGAGAAAGAATTTGATGCAAAATATGAGAACAAAGACGAACCACCCATATTGGAGTTAAAACCCTTGCCAGAAGAATTGAAGTATGCATTTCTTGGAGAAGATGAAACATATCCGGTGGTAATTTCTTCCAAACTAGCAAGTGATGAAGAAGGTAAATTAGTTGATATGCTTAAAAGACATAAAAATGCAATTGGTTGGACACTAAAAGATCTCAAGGGCATTAATCCACTAATTTGCACTCACAAAATTCACTTAGAAGAAAATGCAAAAACATCTCAACAACCACAAAGGAGATTAAATCCACACATGAAAGATGTTGTGAAAACTGAAGTTCTCAAACTACTTGATGTTGGGATTATCTACCCTATTTCTGATAGTAAGTGGGTAAGCCCAACACAAGTAGTTCCGAAAAAATCTGGCATCACAGTGATAAAAAATGAAAAAGGTGAATTGTTAACAAGTCGAGTCCCATCTAGTTGGCGGATGTGTATTGATTATAGAAAATTAAATGACGCCACTAGAAAAGATCATTTTCCATTACCATTTTTGGATCAAATTTTAGAAAGAGTAGCAGGTCATCCATACTACTGTTTTCTTGATGGATATTCAGGTTATTATCAAATTCCCATTGCACTCGAAGATCAAGATAAAACTACATTCACATGTCCTTTTGGAACATTTGCATTTAGAAGGATGCCATTTGGATTATGCAATGCCCCAGCAACATTTCAAAGATGTATGCTAAGCATTTTTTGCGACATGGTTGAAAATTGTTTGGAAATTTTCATGGATGATTTAACTGTCTTTGGGAATACATTTGATAATTGTCTTGAAAATTTGGAAAAAGTTTTAAAAAGATGCGAGGAAAAAGGTCTTATTTTAAATTGGGAAAAATGTCATTACATGATTACTTCTGGAATTGTTTTGGGACATGTCGTGTCATCTCATGGAATTGAAGTTGATAAAGCAAAAGTTGATGTCATTGCCAATTTACCCCCTCCAAAAACCATTAAAGAAATTCGCTCATTTTTGGGACATGCTGGATTTTATAGGAGGTTTATAAAGGACTTTAGTTTAATCTCTAAACCCATTTGTAACCTCTTAACAAAAGACAGTGCATTTGAGTGGACTCAAGAATGTCAAAATGCTTTTGATAAAATCATTCGACATTTAACATCAGCTCCTATCATGCAACCTCCTGATTGGTCTTTACCATTTGAAATCATGTGCGATGCGAGTGATTATGCAGTCGGTGCAGTATTGGGTCAAAGAAGAAACGGTAAGCCTTATGTGATATATTATGCAAGTAGAACTTTAAACAATGCTCAAATGAATTACTCCACAACTGAAAAAGAACTACTTGCTGTAATATTTGCATTAGATAAATTTCGTTCTTATTTGATTGGATCAACAACTATCGTGTTTACTGATCATTCTGCTATTAGATATTTGTTGACCAAACAGGATGCAAAGCCACGACTGATACGATGGATTTTGTTGCTCCAAGAATTTGACATTGTGATCAAAGATAAAAAAGGAACCGAGAATGTCGTAGCCGATCATTTATCGAGACTAGTAACAGGATCATCTTGTGAAATGACACCAATTAACGATAATTTTCCTGATGAACATCTATTTTCAGTTACTACTACACCTTGGTTTGCTAACATAGTAAATTTTCTTGTGACAGGAAAAATGCCACCGCAATGGAGTTCTCAAGATAAAAGAAAATTTTTGAATGAGGTAAAAAACTTTTATTGGGATGATCCGTATCTGTTCAAGTATTGTCCGGATCAAATTTTTCGACGTTGCATACCCGACAATGAGGTAAGTAGTGTCATTAAATTTTGTCATTCAGAAGCATGCGGAGGACATTTTTCTTCAAAGAAAACAGCTGCAAAAATCTTGCAGTGTGGATTTTATTGGCCCACTTTGTTTAAAGACACCCACGAAATCTGCAAGATCTGTGAAAATTGTCAAAAATTGGGTGCGATTTCAAAAAGAAACATGATGCCTTTGAATCCTATTATTGAAATTGAAATCTTTGATTGTTGGGGAATAGATTTTATGGGACCTTTTCCACCGTCGTTTGGATACTTGTATATTTTAGTTGCAGTTGATTATGTTTCCAAATGGATAGAGGCAATTCCATGTCGAACAAATGATCATAAAATCGTCATCAAATTTTTAAAAGAAAATATTTTTAGTAGATTTGGAATTCCTCGAGCCATGATAAGTGATGGGGGAACTCACTTTGTTAATAAACCATTTGCTTCATTAATGAAAAAATATGGTATTACTCACAAAGTAACTACTCCTTATCATCCTCAAACAAATGGACAAGTTGAATTAGCTAATAGGGAGATAAAGCAAATTTTGGAAAAAACTGTTAACTCAAATAGAAAAGATTGGTCTCTGCGACTTAATGATGCACTTTGGGCATATCGAACAGCTTTTAAAACATCATTGAATATGTCTCCCTATAGGTTGGTTTACGGAAAACATTGTCATTTGCCTGTGGAATTGGAACATAAAGCTTATTGGGCGATCAAAACTTTAAATTCAAGCATGGATGATGCCAACAAATTGCGTAAATTGTAACTTAATGAACTTGATGAACTCAGAAATGACGCGTATGAGAATTCAAGGACTTAAAAAACAAAAATCAAATCATTTCATGATAAAACAATTCTTAGAAATCTTTTGAGATTGGTAAAAAAGTTTTGCTTTATAATTCTCGACTTCACATATTCACAGGAAAATTACGATCAAGATGGACAGGCCCATATGTTGTAAAGCATGTGTATACTTATGGAGCTGTGGATATTGAAAATCCGAAAAATGGTGATGTTTTTAAAGTAAATGGACAAAGGCTTAAACCATTTTTAGAAAATGAAATTTTTCAAGAAGAGTTTATTTCCCTTTCCGATCCTTGATTTTTTTTGTGTTGCATTTAATTTTGTTTGTTTTTATTTCAGGTTTCCTTAATCTTTTTATTTTCCCGGTTAAATGGCGGATAACGGTACTCCGTGACTCTCATAGTCGGTTTAATCAGTTTCCCATAACTGCTGATACAAAAATAAAAAAACAAATCATTTCTTTTCTTTTCAAAATGGATGAAATTCTCTCAAAAATTTGTAAATATTTTTCCTCTGTTTCTGAAAATATTCTAAGAAAAATTTATGCAGGAAGGTGTGAAGGATTGAGATTGCTAATGTAAAAAGGAATTCCAGAAGATATTCGTCTTGTAATAGAAGCTAAGGTCCGATTAGGAGGAGAAGTTCCACAATCATTGCTCATTCGGTATTTGCCTGGATTAAGAAAAAGCACTTATGCGAAAAAACGAAGGGCCAAACGATGCAGATCTTTGGGATGTGTTTCCAATAACAGAGAAGATAAAATTGGTTTCATTAAGAATGGGCTGAGTAAGGAGTCTTTAGATAACATCTTATTGACTCTTGAGACGCATTCTAGTGGACATGTGCATATTGAACTTCTCCGTTTATGGAAACAATTCCAAGATGAGCGTCATAGTCTTGGGAATCCGACTAAAAAAGACCATGTTTGCCAATTTATAAGAAAATTGGATGGGAAGCATATCCTCGACTCATAGAAGGCGTTGAAGCCGTTTCTGGACGTAAAACCAGAGGAAAATTGTGAGCCACAATCACACTACTGTTTACATGCATGTGTGTCATTATTGTTTTTACTATTTATTCTGTTTACAACTGTGACCCATAGTTTTGTCTTGATAACATATTACCCCTATAAAATCTCTCATCTTTCTCTCTATTTTCGCTGAAAAAAAGAAGAAATTAAAAAAACATGGCTGGAACCTTTGCACAATCATTGAAAAATATTTGTGTATTTTGTGGGTCGAGTCCTGGAAAAAATGAAGTGTTTGTAGAAGAAGCGAATAATCTTGGAAAGATATTGGCTGAGAGAAAAATTCACTTGGTATTTGGGGGAGGTAATATTGGGTTAATGGAATCTGTTTCAACATCTGCTCATCTTGGAGGTAGTCAGATTTTGGGTATTATTCATACAGCTTTAGCTGAAGGAAATATTAAAGGTGTTACGATTGGTGAGGAATTAAAAGTTTCTTCTATGTGTGAAAGAATCACAAAAATGATTGAAAATTCTGATGCTTTTATCGCACTACCAGGTGATTTTGGTACATTAGAAGAAATTTTTCACACTCTTTCTTGGGCACAACTTAATATCCATAATAAACATGTGGGCTTGTTGAATATCAATAATTATTATGACAGTTTGTTGACATTTCTTGATAAAGCTGTGGAACAAAATTTCAATTCAGAAAATTCTCGACGGATGCTCATCTGTGCTTCGACTGTCGACCAATTAATTGATGATTTGAAAGCTTTTGTTCATAAGCCTGATCCGATGATAACAAAGATCAATTGGTCGCAATCAAGCAATAAGAAAAGGAAGTTGGATCATTGATTCAAAAGTCGTGGATTGGTTTGCGTTTGTTTCAGTTTTATCTTCAATAAAATTCGAGGTGATATCTCTTTCATTATGTACTCTTTATTAATAGTTATTTTGACATTAAGGACAATGTCATATTCTGATTGGGGGGAGAACAAACTTATAGAAAAAATAAAATAAAATTTTTTTTTAAAAAATAAATAAATAAAAAATATATATATTATTTTAAAATAAAATCATGTTTATTGTTTGTATCTTAGTAATTTTTGCAAAAATGTCATACATTACATGTTTGAAAATTTTAAATTAGAACATGCATTAATCTATTTAAGAATGTTTAAATTTTTATTTGAAAAAAAAAGTCAATTTTAATATTATGATCAATATAAAAATATGATTTATGAAATCTTTTTGAGTGATTAACCAT
>NC_133318.1:10009114-10069770 GCF_012295235.1 Primulina huaijiensis
ATTTAACTACCTGAAATAAGCTTTGAATTGATCATCTCAAATTATTTCATAAATTATAATTACGATGATCTTGATATAACTTTGACAGTTTTCAAATTTAATTTAAACACTTAGATAGTTTTGATTGCATTTCTATTTAAATTAATCAATATGTTTTGTATTGCTATTAACGCTTAAATTGCTAGGGACTAGCAATAAGCTGGTTGAGAGGTGTGATAAGCATAAAAATTGTACATTATTTAAATGTTTTATAATATAATTATATAGTTTTTGTTTTATTAAATGTTTAAATATTATATGTTTTATAATAAATTGTATAAAATATAAGTTGTTGTGTAATTACAAGTTTTTACTATTTTTTACAGGTTCGATAAAACAAGAATAAACTTTGCGTTGCAAATGGGATTAAGATGATTCTTGGACCTGTAGAAAGTTGATTATAATATCTACAATATTGTTGACAAGAATGAGATAAAAATCCTCTCACAATTGGGATCAAATTAAGCAACATATAAAGTTACCAAAGGAGTGACAGTTTTACCATGCTCTAGTATTTTGAACATATCTCTCAAATTACTTGGTCAAATGGTTTGAAAAAAATACCACAACTAGACAACTCAATTATCCACATGTTTTTTTTTATGTGAAGAAGCAAATTCGGAGAAGAAGATTTTCAAAAGTGATGTGTAATATAATATAATATCTTGGAACACAAATGAAAACATATGTGTAAAAAAATAATATTTTACTTGTGGTTGTCTCCCCAAATTTGGCTATAAATAGGGGTTCACTGTAATGTATTGAGATATACCTCATTCTATGAACAAACCTTTGAGTTCATAATATTTTTCTCTATATTTTTCCTTTATTTCTTCATTTAAATACAATCAGCATGTTAATTTCATATTCAAAGTTTTACACTTTGAATAATGAATAGCTAACTTCCTAAAGTTGAGATGACAAGGTGAATCTCTTGGCATGATAATAAGGTTATTAAAAGGTAAGAATCTATGTTTTATATTATTTAATCATTATTTATTGTTTATGTTATATTTATTTCTTTAAGCATTTTTATACCTTACTTATAAGTGGGAGCTTTGATTTATTGTTGCTATATGTTACACTAAATTCTTGGAACCATTTAAATGTTAGTTTGTTATTACCAACCATTTAAAGTGGATGCCTTTATTTATTATATATAAATATATTATAATATTAAATTCTTAGAACCATTTAAATGTTAGTTTGGTTTTATCAACCATTTAACTTGGATTCCTTGATTTATTATATATGAATATATCATAGTATTAATTTATTGGTACCATTTAAATGTTTTTTTGGTTTTTTTACCGACCATTTAAAGTGGGAACCTTGATTTAGTGTTTACAAATATATATAGCACAATAAATACTTGACCACATTTATAAGTTTTGTATATATTATATACTTATAAGATAATGATTTATAACATAATATAAATATGATTATTTAATATACTAGAACCATTTTATTAAGTGGATTTCAATGTTGTTCGTTAATGTTAACTTTATTAAAATACCAAAAGTGGATCATTTAATCTCAACTACTTAAATTAAAATTTAAACAATTAAAATTTACTTATTAAAGATTCAAACAATTAAAATTAAAAAGAAACAAAAACAAAAACAAAACAAAAAGACATTGTAGTGGACATGTAATTACCTTAGCTTCCCTGTGGATACGATATCGGACTCACCGCATTATACTACTTGTGGACAACCTGCTCTTGGGAGTGCAACAATCAAAGTGACAACAGGGGACGAACCAAGCGGAAGCTGGTGGGCATGTGAGGCCCGGGGCCGAAGAGGGCGGGGGGTGATCGCCGGTGCCATGAGGTTGCACGGACAATGAGCGGCTCCTGGCAGCCTTCTAGGCAGAGAGAACATGAATGAACCGATGTTACACCGGAAGGAGAGGGATTCCGAGACTGTCCAATGTAATGGACTGTACAGTTGAAGAGAGCTTAAAAGATTTGATATGTATTACTCATACAACGGAGGTGCATCTTCATTTCGCTAGCTCATCACATAAGAACTCCAAAGTTAAGCGTGCTTGACTTGGGGCAATTCTGGGATGGGTGACCTCCTGGAAAGTTTCCTAGGGTGCGTGTGATTGAGGACATAAGCGCGCTGGAAAGACTCGTCTTGGTACAGTGAGGACAGTCGTCGAATCTGGGTCGTTACATATTCATCTTTCTACACGAAAGATACCTATGATAATCAAATTTATTATATTAATTATATTTTTTTCTTAATTTCTTTGTGTTTTGTTCTTGTCTTCTAATTTAAAAAGGTTTCTTACAATTTATCGAAAGATTTGCTAGAATGCGACACAACCAAGATTTTTAGTGAAAATGAAATTTTGGGCAATGTAGAAAGATAAAAAACTATATATCTATATTTTCTATATTTGATTATCTACGTAAGGCGAAATTCGTTTTATTTGCCTAATGTCATGAAAGGAAGAATCACGCTTTTATCTTCCTGATAAAGACTTATTAATTAGTAATGGGAAATCTAGATAAAAAAAAGAGTTATCCGCAATTTTTGCTTCTTTCTACAATTAGATCTTAGGTCACCAACCAAAGAAAATTGCGTTCTTATTTACTTTAATTCCTACAAGCTAACTACTTGGTTGCTACAAATAAAATAATTGAACTTAATACGCTCTACTTGACTGAATTTGAATTCAACAGAAAAAAGGCGTGGAGCTTAAATAACTCACTCAGAATACTTTTTAAAGTATTACGCGGTACGATTAGGTCGAATAAACCTTTCTGGAATAAATATTCAGCCGCTTGTAAACCTTCAGGTACTATTTTATTCATTGTTTATTCAATTACTCTTTTAACCGTGTAGGAATTGGGTTCGGCAATAATGATATCTCCCAACATACCAAAACTAGCTCTTACCCCATCAATAGTAAGAGATGTAAGGATTGATACATAAAATAACTTTTTATTTGATCGATAATCATATAAGGCAGAAGATATTTTAGCCATTTGTATTAAGCTCAAATTTCCTTCTTGCATGCAACCTCCTCCTACCACCCACACCGCCCGCCCCCCCCCCCCCCCCCCCCCCCGCCCCTGAAGCGCACGCTATAATAAGAGGTATTAGTCGATTGGTAGCGTACGCAATCAAACGAGTGATTTTATCCCCCACCATGGATCCCATACCACCCCATAAACTGAAAATCCATAACCCCAATTGCTACGCGAGAATACCATTTAGTTGACCTACACCTGTTTGAACAGCCTCAGTTAATCATGTCTTTCTTTGATAAGAATCAATACGATTTTTATAAGGCTCCTCCTCCGAATGAAATCCAATGGGATCCAGAGAGACCATGTCTTCATCCATAAGATAACAAGTACCGAGATCGATCGAAAGTTCGATTCTTTCGGAACTACTCATTTTCAAATGATATCCACATTGTTCACAAATATTCATTTTTTATTTCAATTTTTTTTTAATTTAATCCATAACAATTTTCGCATTGAACCCACAAACGCCTGTATTTTTTAATAGCATCGAGATCATTAGACCCTTCTCTTAGATTTAAATCACTACTCTTCGCGCGGGTTCGTAGACTGGACCTCCCGCTCTCGCTACTAGTTCTACATTTATCAAAAATGCACCTAGAAATGTAACTGTCACTACTATCACTTACAATGGACGTATCAATATAGATTTGAGACTGAAGATAACTGTCAATGCAACTATTAATGTGATTATTCCAACTAAATTGAGTTACATACATGTAACAATTGGATAAGGAATCTTCACTCGTAGATCCATTATTCATACAACTAGAATTGCGATAATGATAAAAAGAATTATTTAATTCACTCATAAAAGAATGGTCGTTGTCAATCTCAAAAATATGATTTTCAAAATCAAAATAGATAGAATAAGTATCTCCATTATTATCTCTAACTAAAAAAGTATCATCAGAGATAAAATTCCAAATGTATTTGAAGCCGAATAAACGATCCACATTAGTGTAACTTGAATTGTCACGACCCCTGCAACTATGAATGTTTTTAGCCCTATCTTTTCTATTCGGATCTTCACTTTCACTAGTATTTTTAACAGGACCAAGATTGTCCATTGAGTTGTTTATCCCATACCTACGCTCTACCTCCTTTTTAAAAAACATCGAATTAAACCACCATCTTTCCATAGAGTTTTCTTGCCCCCTATTTGTTTGCATAAAAATTCAATAGATGAATAGTCATTCGAGCCACAATTCTTTAGTTTTATTTATTTCCTATCAGAATAAAGATATAAATTCAATCACTTAAGTGTGAAAAAGAATTCTTTTTTGTTTTATGGGAATCCGGGGGTAAAACTTCACTATAATATGAATATGATGGATTCTCAATATTCTAAATAATAATGGTAAAGAGGGGTTTCTCCTATGTCTTCATATCAAACAAAAAAAGAACTATTTGTTCTCCTCGAAATTTTCGTAAAGTCTCGTCTATGAAAAAAAATAATAACAAGTAAAAAATAAGGTTCTATTCTAGCACGAAACAAAGAGGACAATAAATGGGGTGGTTGGAAAGATTTGTGATGCTTCGCTTGATTCAGGGAAACTACAGGATATATAAAGAATATACCAATCCTAAAGATAAGGACCCATAGGTTTAATTGTGGATACAAAACAACAATAGAAACATTTGAGTCTTAGATTTTATATTTCAAATCTTGTATATCTAGAGATATATGTATTTATCCAATATATATTTTGTATTCGGCTCAATCCTTTTAGTAAAAGATTGGGCCGAGTTTAATTGCAATTCAATTAAGAGAACCGAGAGTAATTACCTGTTTGTTAGCTTTTTGGCTCATCCAAAGTATCCATCGCTTGAAATTCAAATTTGATCTCTTTCCATACCTCACAAGCGGCAGCTAGTTCAGGACTCCATTTGCANTGCATTACCCCAAGGGTGTCATAAAGTTCTTCCACCGAACTGTAGTACATAATCTTATCCAAAGATCTCGGTCAGAGCAGGCATATGGCAAACGTAAATACCACCTGAAGCTATGGGAATAACACCCGGTAGAGAGACCCAATCTTGAGTGAAATAAATACCGCGACTTCGAACTTTTGGAATAAAATCATCACGCAGTAAATCAACGAAGCCCAAAGTGATGTCTCTTTCTCTTTCAAGTTTTCCTACTACGGTACCAGGGTGAATGTGATCTCCACCAGACATACGTAACGCTTTAGCTAATACACCGAAGTGTATACCATGTTTCTTCTGTCTATCAATAATTGCATGAATTGCACGGTGAATGTGAAGAAGTAGGTCATTTTCTCGGCAATAATGATCCAAGCTAGTATTTGCAGTGAATCTTCCTGTTAAGTAGTCATGGATTATGATGGAGTTTGAAACGTTTTTGGATCTCAAAACTCAAAATTTGCTGTCATTTTTACTACTGCATTTTTTCGGTCAATTTTCTGGAAAACTTTGAACATATAAATCGTAGAACTTTTTGATACCTTCGATTTGACAGTAAATTCAAAATATTTGGATAAGGAATGAGTGAGTTATGATTGTTTTTGTGGAACTGCTCAAACTGCGTTTTTTTAAAAATGCGTTCTTGATGTGTTCTTGAAGTTTTTGAGTTGCAGGCTTCGTTGGGCACCACAGAGCTTGTGCTACTTCATTTAGATATGTTATGGGATGTATTTATGTGTTATTTGGTGGTTCGTTTGGGTCGGGAATGGATTGGGATTAATAGAAATCGTAGGAAGCGAAATGATGTCGAATTACGGGTTATTGTTGCATTGAAGTTTCTTGTCGATGCTTGGGGAAGTTTGGGGTGTCTGTACGGGTTTAAATCAATGTAATAGCATCATAGGATGAGTTTCGAGATGTTTGTTCATGATCCCTAGGCATGGATTGGAAGAGTCAATCAATAAGTTAGTGAATTTTCGCGAGTTTGCAAGTTCAGAGGCTACCCGGACACGGACACGGAGTCCGTGCCCTTTTTCCTTCAAAAATACAAAATTCCATTGCCTACCCAGACCCTTACATGGGGTCTGTGTACCCCTTTTGAAAAAAAATTAAATAAAAATTTTTTTTTAGGAATTATTTTTGGGATTTGATGTCATGATTTATTACGATTATTAAACGAGGTCAAGTCCCGAGAGATTTAGAACGTCATAAGGAAATTTGTCATTTTTGGGTGTGAGCATGATTATACGTCTAAGCCATGAAAGATAAGTGTTCGAACTCATGTTAATATGTGCAGTAGTGGCCCCAAGCGAGATCCAGCGAATCCCTAAACGCTATGTAAGTATGTTCGACGTGCAAAAGAAAATATGTTTATGTTTTTTAGGTATGCTAAATGTCTTGTGATCAAATTATGAACTGGTTTGGAAGTCGGTGAACGTGACCGAGGATATATCCACCCCGGTAAAGCATGACCGGGTTTAGATCAGGATTGGAAAGCGGTAAAGCATGTCCAGGGACCAATCCACTCGGTAAAGCATGACCGGGGATCTCATGTATGTAGTAGTGGATTTTCCCTGCCAGCCGAGTACTGTGGTTTAGTCTGATCAGGCACATTTATGTATGGGGTCACTTGCTTTGAAACATATCTCTACGCAAAATGATGTTATGTATGGTCAAGAATATATGATGCAAGTATGTTTAAGAAAAGTTTTATGATGATGGCACGTCTATGTTTATGCTACTACGTTCATGTTTCAAGTATGTTTATGTTAATACGTTCAAGTTTCAATTATGTAAGCCCTACTTTAAAGATGTATGTGGTTTTATTATGTAGTACTTGATATCTCCAGTTTATACATGTTGAGTCTTTAGACTCACTAGACTTGATCGATGCAGGTGAGGATGACTTTGAGGAGACGAGGGGTGGGGACCAATGAGCCGGCTTGGACTGAGCAGGAGGCTAAACCCGAGGACCGTCCATGTTTTTAAGAAATTATGAAATGTTTCAAATACTTTGATTTCACATTATTGTTTACGATTATTAAACAAGTGTTTCTAGCAAACTTTATTTGTGATATTTTCATTGAAAATATTTTGAATGATCAGTTTTTTGTTATTGCAAATTGAAGGTTTCCATTTATCTAAGAAAATTTTTATTTTTCCGCAAATTTTAAAGTAGTTAAAAGTACGGTACGTTACAGTTTTGAACTTCATTTTAAGTTTTATTACTTACATCTTTTGCTTCGAAATTCCGAATCCTCACATCCCACCCTACTTATTCGAAGTTTCGTCCTCGAAACTTGGATCGGCTCGATCATTTAAAGAGATGAGGATATTGAGTATGCATCCTTTCTTCTAGTTCCCAAGTTGCTTCTCGTTCAGTATTATTTGACCACTGTACTTTGACATTTGGGATTGTTCAGTGTCTCAGCAATTGTTCTTTTGTGTCCACTATTCGAATATGGACCTCTTTATATTTCAGCTCTTCATCCAAGTGTCCTTCGATCATCAGCGGTTCAACTTTAAGGATATATTTCCTTAGTTGTGATATGTGGAAAACGTTGTGAATTCTGGAAATATCTGGTGGCAACGACAGTCGCTAAGCTAGGGTTCCCTCTTTCTCCAGTATCTCAAATGGTCCTACATATCTTGGATTTAGCTTTTCGGACTTGCTGAACCGAACCACTCCTTTCATAGGGGAGACTTTAAATTACGCCTTCTCATCGATCTCAAATACCAAGGGTCTTCTCTTTAAATCTGCCAAACTCTTTTGGGTATCTTGAGCTGTCTTGAGTCTCTATCTGATTATGGCTACTTTGTTAATGGTTACTTGGACAAGCTCAGGTCCAGTGATAGCCTTTTCTCCGACTTCATCCCAATACAGGGGTGAACTACACTTTCGGCAATACAGTGCTTCGTACGGGGCCATTTCGATACTAGTGTGATAACTGTTATTATAAGCAAATTCTATCAGGGGTAATTGTTCACTCCAATTTATATGAAAATCCAGAGAACGTACCCTCAACATGTTCTCGAGGGTTTGAATTGTCCTTTCAGTTTGGCCATCAGTCTGTGGAAGATAGGTCGTGCTGAGAGTGACTTTGGTCCCCATAGCCTTTTGAAAACTTTTTTGAAATCATGATACGAATCTTGGATCTCTGTCAGATAATTTACTTGCCGGAACTCCGTGTAATCTCACTATGTTATCCATGTACAGGATGGCTAATTTATCCAGTTTGTAATTCATTCGAACTGATAAGAAATGAGTAGATTTGGTCAATCTGTGAATGATAACCCAAATCCCATTATGACCTTGCCTTGATTTTTGTTGACAGGTTAAACACTTGGAAACAAAGACAGTTACGTCTTTCTTCATTCCATTCCACCAGTAATTATTTTTCAGATCTCGGTACATTTTAGTTTTTCCGAGATGGACTGAAAATTTCGATTTATGTGGTTCGGCCATCACTTCTTCTCGAATCTTATCGACGTCTGGCACACACAACTGTCCTTTCATCTAGAGAATACCATTTTCATCAGTCTGGAATTCTTGGGTTTTTCTTTCTTGAACTTGTTCCTTAATCTTTGTGATAGAGGGATCTTGGCTATGTTTTAATTTAATTGATTCTCTAAGTCATGGTTGCGCTGATAGAGAAGATAAGCTTACTTTCCCAATGTTCATTCGGCTCAAGACATCTGCTACTTTATTTGCCTTACCCGGATGGTAATTGATTGATAAATCATAATCTTTCAGAAGTTCAATCCACCTTCTTTGCCTCATGTTTAGTTCTTTTTGGGTGAATATGTATTTTAGGCTCTAGTGATCAGTAAATACTTCGTATTTTTCCCCATAAAGGTAATGTCTCAAGATCTTTAGCAGAAATACGATTGCGGCTAACTCAAGATCAAGAGTTGGGTAATTTTGTTCATAAGGTTTTAATTCTCTTGATGCACAGGCAATTACCTGACCTTCTTGGATAAGCACACACTATAATACTTCTTTTGAAGCTTCACTATATATTGTCAAGTTCTTGCCATAATATTAATTAATTTAATACGAATATGATTATTTAATATATTGGAACCATTTTATTAAGTGGATTTCAATAATATTCATTAATGTTAACTTAATTAAAATACCAAGAGTGGATACTTTAATCTCAACCACTTAAATTAAAATTTGAACAATTAAAAATTACAAATTAAAGATTAAAACAATTAAAAGAAAAAAAACAAAAACAAAACAAAACAAAAAGACATTGTGGTGGACTTGTAATTACCTTAGGTTAGCTGTGGATACGATATTTGACTCACCGAATTATACTACTTGTGGACAACCTGATCTTAAGAATGCAACAATCAAAGTCACATCAATAAACATAAAGGCCCAAAACCAAAGCCCGTTAACATGTTGATTAAATTTATAAATAGGACTCCTAGGCTTTCAAAACCCCATAAATCACCTCCAAATCAGCCGAAAATCACACCTTACACACACCACTAATTTTCGAGAATTAGGAAGAAAGAGAAGCTTGGGGTTCTTTTTCGTCTGGTCGTCCAACTTCGTACCCTCGCCGACGATTGAATATTTGAGCGTTTTAAACTCAAAAGCATGTTTTCTAAACTCTTTTAAAAATCATAGTATGCATGATTTAATATTGTATGCCTGAAAAAAATAGGTGTTTGAATATTTTTATGGTAGAACGTTTATTTTCAAAAATATGATGATTTTATGTTTGTTTTAAAAGCGTTATGAATCCAATGGACACGCTGTCAACGTAGGATGTTATATGAATGAAATATGGTTAAAACATGATAAAATTAATTGGGAAAACAAGCTGGAACCGAGGGAAATCAATGTGGAGAAGAACCAAGGGTTTGTGTGCTTGTTTGTGGTCTTAGTGTCTAGGCTAGGGTGCATGGGCTGTTGGCGCTCGGCCAAGGCTGGGTCAGGGTCAGGTTTGGTCTCGGTCTAGGGCTGGGTTGGGTCCTAGGGTAGCTAGGGGTCAAGGGAGTGGCCAAGGGAGAGTGGCTCGGGAGAAGAGGGGCTTGCGGCTAGCCTGGGTGCGGGCCATGCTGGTCCATCAGGGTCCAAGGGAGATGGGCAGTGGTCGGGCCAGGTGTTGGTGTGGCTGGGTTTGTTGCTGGCTCGACTGGAACGTGGAAAAACGTTAGGGAGGCTCCATACTGCGCACAACTTGTTCTTGCTTCAGGTGGCTCACTGCATGGGTTCAAGGGTCTGGGCTGGGCTTGTTTGGGTCTGGGCGTGGTCCAGGATCGGTTAGGGTCAGGTGGGGCTCGGTGGTGGCTCGGCTGGAAGAGTCCTAGTGTCACTAGGAGTCTTGGGCGTGTGATGCAACAAGCGCGCAGCAAGGGTCTTGCTCCAGGAGGCTTGTGCGCGAGTTAGGGGCTAGGTCCAGGGGTCAATGCTGGTCAGTAAAGTTCCTAGATGTGATGGCTAGGGTTTTGCTTGAGTTGGCTTGGGCGTGGCTCGAGTAAATAGGGAGAAGGCTCGGTATGTTCCATTAAGGGTAAAAAAAAAATATATAAGAAGAAAAATTGGAACCATGGGTCCACGGGTGTGGTTCATGGCTCACAAGGGAAGTTTAGGTAATAAAAGTTTATGTTTAAAATTTGGGATCAAAATATTGAGTTTTGAATTAAGAAATTATACGTTTAGGGGCAAAACACTCATTTTACACTTGGAACATAAGTAAAAGGTGGGCAGCTTCCCGAAGGATCATAGTACATGTTAAAAGATATTTTATGATTGAAAATTATGAATTTTATGAAAATATGATATTTTATGATTTATGGTAAAACTGTGCAATTTTTACTGTTAAAATTATATTTTTGAAAATCTATGATATTTTATTAGTATAAAAGAAAATGAAAAATATTTTGAGGGATGTGAATTGACTGTAACAAATGATATATGATTTGTGGGGATGTCGTGAGGGAAAAAGCCCCAAAGAGAGCCCATTTTTGGGAAAAGGCCCTAGAGGGAGCCTGTCTATGTGAGAAGGCCCTCGAGGGAGCCCGACGATCGTATTTCCACGGTGGAGCCTAGCGCTCACCCCCACGGACCATGTGGAGCTTGAGAATGATCAGTCGACCAAATGATAAATACTAGTCACTTTTAAGGATCAAAATTCACCCGAAATGATAAAAGATTGAAAGCTTTACGATTGAAATGATTTATGATATATGATTCTTGTTTAAAAGCTTTTTTAAATGATTTATTTATGCTTAAATTATTTTTAAATGATTTAAAATGGTTTATTTATGTCCAAAAGCTAATTTAAATAAAAGTATGATTTTTTTTAGATGCATGTGATTGTATATGTATTATTTGCTACTCATGTTTAGAACGTGCTGAGTCATTAGACTAACTAGGTTTGTATGATGCAGGATTGATGATTTGTGAAGGCGCTGACGCTTGAGTGGATCGAGTACAACAGTACACTCTCGAGGGAACTTTATGATTTCGCACTAGCTTGATAGATAAAAGATTTAAAAGAGTTATGTCATTGATTTTATTAGAGATATTTTTATGATTTAATTTATTGTTAGTTGATCTTTTTAAAGGTCGACGTATGATTTTTGGTTAATTGATGATTTAGGGATATTTTTATACACTTGAGATTTTAAATGTTAATTTATTATGATTATGAAAATGCTAAGTTTATTTTAAGTAGTATTTTTGAGTTTATGAAAAAAAAAGAGTCAAGGTCGTTTCAATATCATTGCCGATTTCGTTGTTGGATTGACGAAGTCAGTCAGAGGATCTAATGCCATTTGGGTTATAGTGGACTGACTTACTAAATCGGCACACTTCTTACCGGTGAAGACGACTTTCTCCATGATTCAGTATGCATAGCTCTATATTCGAGAGATAGTCCGATTGAACGGGATCACAGTTTCTATTGTGTACGACGGGACCCGAGATTTACATCGTCCTTTTGGAAGAGTTTACATGCAGCTATGGGGACGAAGTTGCTATTCAGTACGGAATTTCACCCTCTGACAGATGGCCGGTTTGAGCGAGTGATCAAGATATTGGAAGATTTGTTGCGAGCATGTATAATCGATTTCCAAGAGAATTGAGAATCGAAACTACCCCTAGTGTAGTTTATCTACAACAACAGTTTTCAATCATCTATAGATATGGCCCAGGCCCCCTACGAAGCACTGTATGGAAGGGAGTGCAGATTGCAGATCATTGGGATGAAGTCGGTGAGAGATCAGAAATTGGCCCAGAGATTGTTTAACAGACTGCAGACATAGTGGTCAATATCCGAGACAGGATAATGACCACCTAGAGTCGCCAAAAGAGTTACGCTGACAAGATAAGAAGGGATCTTGAATTTGTCGTAGGAGATCACGTATTCGTGAAGATAGCACCCATGAAGGGTGTTATGAGGTTTGGGAAGAGAGGCAAGATGAGTCCGAGATTCATTGGACCATTCGAAATTCTTGACAGAGTTGGGACACTTTTTTATCGTGTAGTTCTACTACCAATCTGGCCAGAGTACACAATGTGTTCCACGTTTCGATGCTGAGGAAGTATATGGCAAATCCTTCGCATATTTCGAGTTATGAGCTGTTGCAGCTTGCTCCAGATCTGTCATATGAAGAAAGATTTGTCGGAATTCTAGACAGACAAGAGCGTAGACATCGGAAAAAAGTGACCAAGTTGGTCAAAGTCCAGTGGCTGAATCAATCAATGGAGGAGGTCAATTAGAAAGCCGAAGCAGATATGAAAAGTCACTACCCGGAGTTCTTTGATAAGATTTAATTTCGAGGACGAAATTTATTTAGGTGGAGGGGGAATTGTAGAGCCCAAAATCAGTACAGGTAAACTCAAGCATTTATTAAATTGTTAAATTATTTATTTAATTTTAAAATTATTTTAACGATGCATGATTTATGATTTGAATTATTTTAAATTACTATATTTTTATTTGATGCACGTTAAAATTTTTTCTTCAGATTTATGTTTCAGACGAATATTTAAAGCTGGATCGGGAAAAAAGACCGGTAACGATTTAGGCGATTTATGAATAATGTGGTATTTTATTTCAAGTCAAGAAAATTTGTATTTTAAATGATTTATGAAATTTTTAGCATTTTAAAGCGTAATTTAACTTATTATATGAAATTAAAATATTTTTTAGCATTTTATTTTAAATTTTCGAAAATTAGTAGTCAATTCTTTAACATATGTTTATTGTTTTATAAATTTTGTGAGCCTAATTATTTTGCCTAATTAGTAGTTTAACCATTTAATTACGTTAAATAAAATTTTTTTAAAAAAAGAAGCCTTTAAACTCACGCGCACACACAAACACACACTCACACATTATAACAAACACACTCATCTACACACACACACACTCTCACACTTTATGATTTTCTTTTTGATAGGAAAAACTAGGGTTCTTGAGTCCTCTAGCAGCCAACCCCTTTCCCCTATGATTTTTCAGCAGCCTCACGTTTTATTAGTAGCAAGAAACGTGCCACAAGTTGTCCAGGATCGGTTCTTGTATCTCCTCGCTTCTATATTCGTCGTATCATGAGTATAAATCATCAAGGCATGTATAATCTTTCATTTTTCCACATTGATCTTGTCATAGTAAATATTGTATATGTTCTGCAAATTTTGAGCAATGATGCTTAGAACGTTTTTGGAACAACTTTTTGATCTCAAAACCAGAATCGGCTGTCATTTCAAATCTTGCGAATTTTTGATCGGTTTTCTAGAAAAACTTTCAACATATAAAACGTAGTACTTTTCAATATATTATAACTGACAGTAAATTCGTAATATTCGGACAACAGACGGATGAGCTATTATCATTATCTTGTGACTGCTCAAACTGTGATGCTATCAAAATGTGTTCTTCACGTTTTCTTGAGGTTTATTGATTGCAAGCTTCGTTGGGAACCGCCGGATGGTCACTGCTGCATTTAGGCATGTCGTGTGTTGTGATCAGATGTTATTTGATGTTTCATTTCGGGTCGGTAAGGGTTTGGTTACAATAGAAGTCGTAGGGAAGCGAATTATGCCGACTTTAGGGTTTATGGGATTGTGATGCGTTGTGGTTGCATGTCATTGTTTGGGGACTTTTGGGGTTGTGGCCATGAGTAAGTAGTGCAACAGAGTCCTATGGGTGGTGAAGGAGGTTAATCCATGGTTGTTTCGAGTCGGTTGGATGTGGCTTAGAGTTTGGATGAAGAGTCGTTTTTGGGAAAATGTTTCGCAGGTCGGGCGCCGCGGCGCTGCCCCGGTGGCACCGCAGCGCTAGCTCTTCTGTGCTTGTAGCACCACGGCACTGGTGCACAGCGCCACGGTGCTGGCACACATAGCTTAGGCTCTTACCAGCGCCGCAGCCCCACATTGCACGGAACCTAGGGATTTTGAGCTACTAGTTAGGTAGTATTGGTCCGTGTCTTCCATTTCTTGGGAAATATTCATACTCCGTATCAGGATTGTTTCTGGGTTCGATGTCATGGCTTAGTATGATGATTAAACATGGTCAAGTCCCGAGTTGTCTAGAAAGTCATAAGTTAGTTAATTACTTCGATAGTGAGTACGATTAAGTTATGGAATTTAAGTTCCATGAATAATGTGTTAGTATGTGCAGCAGTAGCCCAAGTGAGACCCAATGAAGCCCTCAACACTATGTAAGTATGTCCGACATGCAAAAAAAAAAAACATTTTATGTTTTATGGTATGTGAATTGTCTTGAGACCAACTATGTTACGGGTTTGGAAGCCAGAGAACGTGTCCGGGGACCTCTCCACCCCAGTAAAGCACGACCGGGTTTTGATCAGAATTGGGAGTGGGTAAGACATGATCAGGGACCAATCCACCCGGTAAAGCATGAACGTGGATCTTATGTATGTGGAGTGGACGTTCGGTCGAAATGCTGTGATGATCTCTGCCAGTCCAGTACTGTCACGCCTTGAAATCGAAGCGTCGGTGATATCCGACATTGTTTAACATCTATTTTAAAACAATAACCCTCGTATCGAAAAGCCAAATAAACCAGTCGTTTTCATAAATAAAATATTGTCTTTAAATTGACAACGGAAAAAAAAATACATCAGAGTTTTGCGGAAGCTAAACAAAAGAAAAGGTAAAAATCTTGATTCTTCATCTTGTCGTTCGATCACCATTCCCAGAAAGCTTCTTGTTCCTCCTCATTCAGTTGCTCTTCATTCTTATCTTAAATTTGTAAGGGGTGAGTGTTTTGGGAAGCACTCAGCAAGTAGGGGTCGATCAAATTCCAAAGATACATATAGAACTTAATCTTTAAAGCAATTCTTTTTAACACACTTTCAAAACTTATTACCTTTGACTTATCATAACATAACCGAATCAAATATGAGGCAAAGATTATCAGACAATTCAGAGAAAATAAGAAGCAATTCAGAAACAATTCAGAACAAACATAACAATGTTACACAACTCATTTCTATGGTCAAATTTTCTCCAATATGTTAGTCCTGTAATGGTTGAGGCCAGAACACAGTTTTATACCCACTGATGGGGGCAAGACAAAACACAATTTTATACCCACTGATGGGGGCCAGAACACGGTTTTATACCCACCGATGGGGGCCAGACAGAATTACAATTATCGTTCTATTTCAAATCGATCTGTAATAGTGCACTACAGACTTCAGATTTATCAAACAGAACTGATCGAAAGTTTGAAAGGAATTCAGCGGAGTCAAAGAATATCGAATTCAAAAAGAACATAACATTCATTGTTCGAATTTTTAAATTATGTAAACACTGATTTTCAAAATTTATGACACACATACAAGCATGTCATGTTATTTTTATGCAAAGTTTAAAATTACAAGAAGATACGTAACAAAAACCCATTTACCGTTGGTTTAAAAGTACAGTTCGAAACTTGCTCGAACTTGGACGAACGGTGGCCGAATTTGAACAGTATCCACACGACAATATAAGTAACAATTCTCTTCATGAAATAGCCGGAACAAGCCTTCTTTCTTCTTCCTTGTTGTCAGCGGTCGAGAGATAATTTGGAGGGAGAGGGCCGAATTTTTGAGGGCTTTTTGGGTGTTTTTTTCTTCAGCATATATTGTGCTATTTATAGGTGTAATGATGGCTTTTCCTTTCCTTATTTGGACGCCCCCTTGTAGCCCAAGCAAAGCCATCAATGTGGTCAAGGTTATCCAAGCATCAAGGGTCACATTGATCAACTCAAGAGTCATTTCCTACACATTAAATTTGTCCATTCCTTTAGCTCTTCCCCTAGCTCCCTTTTTGGTTCTTTCAGGACAAGCAAGGTTGATCTTCCTTGAGCTAGAATATTGAGTCCTTGAGCTGGGGGTTTACTCCTCCAGTGGCGACTCTTCGATTGATGCGGTTCCTTATGGCATAGATCCCTTTTGAGCTAATCTTCGACTTTTTGAGTTACTTCCTCAAGCCTTGTTAGATGAAAATTTAAGTTTAAAGTTGTGTTTTATTGTTAATATTAAAGTTTTGAGCTTAATTTTGAGTTCTATTCTTACATCATTCGCTTCGGAAATTTCGGGTTCTCACATCCCACCCTCTTTATTGGAAGTTTCGTTCTCAAAACTTGAGTTAGCTAGATCTTTGAAGAGATGAAGGTGCTGAGTTTGCATACTTTCTTCAAATTCCCAAGTTGTTTCTCGTTCCATATGATTTGACCGCTGTACTTGTACATACAGAATGGTTCGTTGTCTTAACACTTGTTTTTTGGTGTCCACTATACGGATAGGGACCTTTTCATATTTCAGTTCTTCATTCAGGTTTCCGTGGAGTAGCTGGGGTGCGACCTCGAGAATATGACTCGATTCAGGAATGTATCTTCTTAGCTGCGAAACATGGAATACGTTGTTGATTCTTGACATGTCCGGCGGCAAGGCTAGTCGATAAGCTAGAGTTACAATTTTTTCAAGAATCTCGAAGGGTCCGACATTTCTTGGGTTAAATTCTCCAGATTTGCTGAAGCGGACTACTCCATTCATAGGTGAAACCTTGACATAAGCCTTTTCACCGACTTCGAACTCTAACGGTCTTCTTTTCAAGTCAGTGCAGTTCTTTCATCGATCTTGTGCTGCCTTGAGTTTATCCCAGATGATAACTATTATATCAACAGTTACTTGAACAGTTCAGGTACTATGATAGCTTTATCTTCGATTTCAATGCTTCCATGATAATTATTGTTATCTGCAAATTCAATCAAAAGGACATGTTTACTTCCATTTCCTCTTAAGTCTATGGCACATGCCCTAAGAGTATATTCAAGAGTCTGTTTTTATACTCAGTTTGTGCATCAGTTTGGGATTGACAATTCGTGCTGACAGTGATCTTGGTACTCATGGATTCCTAAAAACAATTTCCAAAATAGGAAACAACTTTGGGTCTCTATTGGGCAAAATTCTTGATGTAACACTATGTAGTCTTTTTGGCTTAGCGCATCAGCTATCTTTTCAGCCTTAGGTCATAAACATTTAATAGTTTGATCCACCGTCTTTACCTCATGTTTAATTTTTTTGGGGTGAACGGTATTTGAGGCTTTGCTAATCGGTAAATATCTCACATTTGGTACCAAATAATTTGATTCTCCGAATCTTTGGCACAAATACAATTGTGGCTAATTCAATATCAAGTGTTGGATAATTTTGCTCACATGGTTTTAATTTCATTGATGCATAGGAAATTACTTGTACCTCTTGAATGAGAACACATCACAATCCTCCTTTTATGCATCATTGTAAATTGAAAAATTCCTGCCTTATTCGGGAAGTACTAATAATGGCGTAGAAGAAGGTTTCTTTTTCAGGATCTAAAACTCTTCTCACATTCCTCATTCTAATTGAATTTAGAGTTCTTCTGAGTGAGCTTGCTGAGCAGAAGAAAATCCTTAAGCACATTTTCTTAATAGCCAACTAATCCTAAAAAGCTTCGAATTTCTATTCCAGTTTTCAGTCAAGGCCAGTCCATGATTGCCTTCACCTTATTGGCGATCCACTGATGTGATCATTTTAGAGATTATATGACCCAGGAATGTGACGATTTTTAGTCAAAATTCATATTTCTTAAATTTAGTATATAGTTATTTTTCTCTGAGCATCTACAGTGTAAGACGAAGATCTTCCTTGCGGTATTCCTCACTTGTTGAATATGCAAGAATATCATCACTAAATATTACCACAAACTTGTCGAGGAATTTCTTAACACTATGTTCATGAGTTCTATGAATGTTGTTGGAGCATTGGTCATAACAAAAATAAATATTATGAACTCATAGTGTCTATACTTTTTTTCTTTTTAAGGCTGTTTTAGGAATATTCTCGACCTTGGCCTTCAATATTTGTGGTATTCTGACCTTAGATAGAGCTTTGAAAAGATCTTATCTCCTTTTAACTGATTGAAAATGTCATCTAATCTTGAAAGATGACATTTGTTCTTGATCTTATTGAGTTCTTCGTAGATCGAAACCCTATCTTGTACCTTCACTATTCTTCTTTACTAATAAGATTGAAGCTCCCCAAAGAGAGGCATTTGGCCTGATTTGTTTTTGTCTAACAAATCTTGGAATCGATCTTTTAGCTCCCTGAGTTCAACTGAATCCATTCGCTAGTGTTCCTTAGATTTTAGTGTAGCACGAGCTATCAAGCTACTTTCGAATTCTACTTCACAGTCTGAGATGATTCAAAGTAACTCTTTTGGAGCTCTCGTACCACGCGAATATTTTATATCTTGAGCTCAATTCCTTCTTTTGCTTCTCTCATTATCACTAGTTAGACTTCTTATCCATACTCCATGTCTTTCTAAGTCTGAGAAGCAGAAAATAATGATTTATGCTCCTTATCCTTGCCATAAAATACGATATATTCTTGGATTGGAGTTTGGAATTTTTAAGGCCCGAGATTTTATCATTTTAATCCGAGATTATTTAATTTATGAATTATGAATTGTTGAGTCATAGTCCATGGTTTTACAACTCCATAGGATTGAAATTGAATTAAAAAGAGTTGTGAGGACCAAATTGCAAATAGTGAAGATTTCAGGGGCTAAAGTGNAATCAGAATTTTGATCCGAACACAGTTCTGTGATTCTCTTGTTGACAGCTACTACAGGACGTAAGTTTTATTGATTTTCGATATGATTTGAAATTATGATTTTTGAGGAATTGTGATTTGATTATTGTTATGTGTTCTGGTGATATCAGTAATCGTATATTCGAAATCAGATCGAAGAACAGATAGTAGATGGAATTGTTATGAATTTTCAGATTATATTATTGAGAATATACAGATTTGCTATTGGACTTGTATTTCTTGATTGATTATGAGTTATGATATTGTATCTGCGATGTTGAGTTGATGGGGATATCGATATTGTGCTATTATGCCGTCGAAACATTAGTAGATTGACATTGATAAGATTGAGCATTGAATTGAGTGGAATATTGATATTGTTCTTCTCGATATGTCATTTCAGATTGTTTTGACTGCCTTGAATTCAGAACTTTCATTTCTTCAGACCGAGATTACAAACAGAAAGGTATAAACCAATGTTAACCGGGAGATCGACTCGAGTTAGATTTGACTTGAGTTTCCCTAAAACCACATACTTATTTGCTATTGGTTTCAAATATTTGAATTCATTGCATTTATATTCTTGTGCTATTAATTTATAGATAGAAAGCATGAGTTAGACGATTGATTCAAGTCATCAATAAGAATATCAGGTTCGTGATAATGTACTGTATGTGAATAATCGTATTGTTGTGCCGAATGTTTTATAGTTGAGACAACAGATATTGACAGAAGCGCACATCAGTTGATTTAGCATTCATCCTGGTGGCAGAAAAATGTATAACGATTTGAAAAGACTGTTTTGGTGGAAACTAATGAAATCAGATGTCACAGATTTTGTATCTAAATGTTTGAATTGCCAACAGGTGAAAGCAGATAGAAAGAAACCAGGAGGTCTACTGCATAGCTTATCGATTCCAGAATGGAAATGGGATCACATTTCCATGGATTTTGTGACGCAGTTACCGCGATCCTGCCGAGGTTGTGATGCGATTTGGGTCGTTATTGACAGATTGACCAAATCAGCATGTTTTATTCCGTACAGAATGACGTACAGATATGACCAGATGGCAGAGATTTATGTCAGAGAAGTGGTCAGATTGCATGGTGTGCCGAAGTCGATTGTGTCAGATCGTGATCCTCGATTCACTTCACATTTTTGACACAGTTTGCAGCAGGCTTTGGGTACTACATTGCATTTGAGTACTGCATATCATCCTCAGACAGACGGTCAGTCAGAAAGGACTATCTAGACATTGGAGGATATGCTTAGAGCTGTAATGCTAGATTTTGGCACTAGTTGGCAAGATTCTTCGCCACTTTGTGAGTTTTCTTATAACAACAGCTATCAGCCGAGTATAGAGATGGCACCGTTTGAAGCATTGTATGGCAAGAAGTGCAGATCCCCTCTCTATTGGGATGATATCTCTGAGGTACCTGAGTTTGGACCCGATATGATTAGAGATATGACTGAGAAAGTGAAGCTGATTCAGAAGAGAATGAAGATAGCTCAGGACAGATAGGCCAAATATGCGAATATTCAACGCCGACTTCTAGAGTTTGAGCAAGGAGATAAAGTATTTTTGAAGATTTATCCTTTCAGAGGCGTTATCAGATTTGGCAAACGAGGGAAGTTGTCTCCTCGTTACATTGGTCCTTATGAGATTCTGGAGAAGATTGGTACTCATGCTTATCGACTTGCTCTTCCGCTTCTCTATCTGTAATACATGATGTCTTTCATGTATCTATGCTGCGGAAAAATCTCCCTGATGATTCTCATATTCTTCAGCCAGACGAGGCCGAACTTGATGAAAGTCTGAGTTATGTTGAGAAACCTATTCAGATTCTTGATCGTAAAGAAAAGCAACTCAGAAAGAAGACTATTCCGCTTGTGAAAGTCCAGTGGAGTCGTCGTGGCATTGAGGAAGCTACCTTGGAGACTGAATCAGATATGAGACAGGAAACCAGAGTTATTTCGCTGATGTGAGTCTTTTAGTTTAGCTTCTGTTATCTTCTTATCTTATGATATTTGATTGCCTGCGATTTTGAGGACAAAATCATGTCTCAGAGGGGGAGATTTGTAAGGCCCGAGATTATTTAATTTATGAATTTTGAATTGTTGAGTCATATTCCATGGTTTTACAACTCCATAAGATTGAAATTGAATTAAAAAGATTTGTGAGGACCAAATTGCAAATAGTGAAGATTTCAGGGGCTAAAGTATTGGATCTCGGTTTTCTACATGCCCAAACGCAGCGGAAGTTTTAAAATTTTTATTTTATTTTGACAATCAAAATATATTTGTTTTATGCACTCGTATGGTTTTATAATAAAACATTCATAGGACGTTGGAATTTTATACATTTGGTGAATTAAATCACTTGGCTCCAACTAATCCGGTTTAGGCGGATATAGCTCTTGATGAATCCCTACGAACTTTCTTCGAAAACTCCTTTCTTTATTCTTCTAATCAGGTCCACGACTAGATGATTTGTTCTTATTCTAATTTGCAATAGAAAAATTAGAAGAAGTTTTTACGTTGGAGATTGAAAACGAGAGACGGCTAAAACTTCTCCTTAAAAAAGATGTGGCCAAAATTTTGAGGAGAGAAGGAGGAGGATTTTCGAAAAATTGTGAATGAATTGTGTTTAACCTAAAGCCTAATACACATATATATAAGCTTAGGGTCCATTAATAAAATTAAATACTTAATGGGCTTCATCAATTAATTATTCTAGTCCAACTAGTTTAATTAATTAATTAATCTTTTAAAGTCCAATTAAGAACCTTAATATGTATGTTGGTCTTGTACTTCTACAAGTCCATTATACATATACCCATTATTTTTAATTTAAATCTCTTATATATTCAACATTTGAATTTAATATTTAAATTATAAATTCAACTCTTTGAATTTATTACCTCCAAAATTTAATATTTAATAAACTCAATTTTTGAGCTTAATAAATTAAATCCATCATAAATTCAGCATTTGAATTTAACATTTAAATTATAAATTCAACTCCTTGAATTTATTACCTCAAAAATTTAATATTTAATAAACTCAACATTTGAGTTTAATAAATTAAATTCTCAAATTTTATAAATTCAACTCCTTGAATTTATTCTCTCCAAATTTCATAAATTCAACTTCTTGAATTTACTATCACATCATTTAATTATCAAAAATTCAACTCCTTGAATTTACTATATCATAATATAAATTCAACTCCTTTAATTTATTCTCTCAACGGGAACAAACGATCCAGTGCTTGTGTGACCCTCAATGGTTCAGGGATACAGCTAGCCGTGGGTTCACAACTCCAATGATTCAGAATAACATTTATTCTTATTCGGACTTACCCTAGTTAACCCCATTATTTTCATCAACACCTTGATCAAGAATGTCAGAACTCATTTCTGATTGCACCCATCGGATCATGATAAGCGCGTCTAGTAGCATCGTCCCATGCTCCCCTAGGTATCACTGATAGTGCCTACAAGAACCAGTCGATTATGGTTAACGTACAGTACGGTCCCTTCATCTCATATATCCCGATCGAATCTGCAACCATTGGTTCGAGGGTTGCATATTAATTCGATAACTATGTGATAACTATAATAGTGGCATCGCATGTACTGTTGGAGAACTCCTTCTCTAACGTACATCTCATACTCTGGCCAGAGATTCCACATACTATAATTTCATTAGATCACATAGGTTATCCACACCCGCAGGTGAGCGGTGAATCCCCGACTACAATGCACTGGCTCCTATATGTGTTGCTACTGTACCCAACCTCGCCATCTGATGACTCTCCTGGAGCCGGTAAACGAATCAAAGCACAGCCCTAGCATATACAGCCTCAGTGTTGTTCCCGGTCATAAGGACTAATGGTGTACAATCATAACCACTGACTTATCCTCTCGATGAATGATAACCACTTGGAAAGTCCGAGGGAGGGTTGTTCGGTATAATAATCATATGACTACCCATCTGCATGTTTGGGCATCTCTATGCCCTTACCAAGAAACGCGGTACATAACATCACAGATGCTAGTCTCGAGCTCAAGCTTCCTTTATCCTTGTTTTAGGCGGCTGAATCGACTAGGAACGAATTTAGAATACGTAGTGTTTACAAATGAGTTTCAACATCGAATTACGATTCATTTGTATTAAAGCATAATCAAGGACTTTATCTATGCTGCTTGTATGGGTATACAGATAAAGTATAACGAAACCATTAAAAAGTAAATTATATTAAAATAAAGATTGTTTATTACACTTGAGTCAATAAATTTCCTAGCCAACAGTTGGCTTACTGGACATACTCTAACATAAAGTGCAATTAATGGGATTTGAGTGGGACACTGGTCTTCACCATTCACTTGGATATATATATATTCGGAAGGAAGAAGAAAGCACCGAGAGTCCATTGAACAATTCCTCAAGCTTTCGTACGTAGTAGAAATTTGGTTGTGCAAGATCCGGCCATCAGAATTTTGATCCGAACACAGTTATGTGATTCTATCGTTGACAGCTACTATAGGACGTAAGTTTTATTGATTTCTGATATGATTTGAAATTATGATTTTTGAGGAATTGTCATTTGATTATTGCTATGCGTTCTGGTGATATCAGTAATCGTATATTCGAAATCAGATCGAAGAACAGACAATAGATGAAATTGTTATGAATTTTCAGATTATATGATTGAGAATATACAGATTTGCTATTGGACTTGTATTTGTTGATTGATTATGAGTTATGATATTGTATCTGTGATGTTGAGTTGACGGGGATATCGATATTGTGCTATTATGCCTTCGAAACATCAGTAGATTGACATTGATCAGATTGAGTACTGAATTGAGTGGAATATTGATATTGTTCTTCTCGATATGTCATTTCAGATTGTTTTGACTGTCTTGAATTCAGAACTTCCATTTCTTCAGACCGAGACTACAAACAGAAAGATATAAACCAATGTTAACCGGGAGGTCGACTCGAGTTAAATTTGACTTGAGTTTCCCTAAAACCATATACTTATTTGCTATTGGTTTCAAATATTTGAATTCATTGCATTTATATGCTTGTGCAATTGATTTAAAGATAGAAAGCATGAGTTAGACGATTGATTTTAGACATAGAGTCTTTGGCAGAGGTGCCTGTTAGAGTAGATGCCCTGTAAGACAACTGTTGGCTGGGAGATTTATTGACTCAAGGGTAATAAACAATCTTTATTTTAATATAATTTAACTTTTAATGGTTTCGTTATACTTTATCTGTATACCCAGCATAGATAAAGTCCTTGATTATGCTTTAATAAAAATGAATCGTAATTGGATGTTGAAACTCATTTGTAAACACTGCATATTCTAAATTCGTTCCTAGTCGATTCAGTCGCCTAAAACATGGATAAAGGTCGCTTGAGCTCGAGACTAGCATCTGTGATGTTGTGTACTGCGTTTCTTGGTAAGGCATAGAGATGTCCAAACATGCAGATGGGTAGTCATATGATGATTATACCGAACAACCCTCCCTCGGACTTTCCAAGAGGTTATCATTCATCGAAAGGATAAGTCCGTGGTTATGATTGTACACCATTAGTCCTTACGACCCGGGACAACACTGAGGCTCTATATGCTAGGGCTGTGCTTTGACTCGTTTACCGGCTCCAGGAGAGTCATCAGGTGGCGAGGTTGGGTACAGTTGCGACACTTATATGAGCCAGTGCATTGTAGTCGAGGATTCACCGCTCACCTACGGGTGTGGATATCCTATGTGATCTGAAGTAATAATAGTGCATGAAATCTCTAGCCAGATTATGAGATGTACGTTGGAGAAGGAGTTTTCCAAATAGTACATGCTATGTCATTATTATATGTGTCACATAATTATCGAATTAATATGCAACCCTCGATAAACCAATGGTTGCAGATTCGATCGGGATATATGAGATGAAGGGACCGTACTGTACGTTAATCATAATCGACTTGTTCTGGTAGGCACTATCAGTGATACCTAGGGGATCATGGGGCGATGCTACTAGAGGCTCTTACCATGATCCGATGGGTGCAATCAGAAATGAGTTCTGACATTCTTGATCAAGGTGTTGATGAAAAGAATGGGGCTAACTAGGGTAAGTCCGAATAAGAATAAATGTTATTCTAAATCACAAGGAGTTTTGAACCCACGGCTAGTTGTATCCCTGAACCATTGAGGGTCACACAAGTACTGGATCGTTTGTTCCTGTTGAGAGAATAAATTCAAAGAGTTTAATTTATATTATGATATAGTAAATTCAAGGAGTTGAATTTATGATAATTAAATTATGAGATAGTAAATTTAAGAAGTTGAATTTATGAAATTTGGAGAGAATAAATTCAAGGAGTTGAATTTATAAAATTTGAGAATTTAATTTATTAAACTCAAATGTTGAGTTTATTAAATATTAAATTTTGGAAGTAATAAATTCAAGGAGTTGAATTTATAATTTATATAATAAATTCAAATGTTGAATTTATAATGAATTTAATTTATTAAACTCAAAATTTGGGTTTATTAAATATTAAATTAAAATTAGTGGGAAGTATGTTTAATGGGCTTGTAGGAGTACAAATCCAACATACTAAATAATTAAAGTTTATAATGGACTTTGATTAATTAATTAAACTAGTTGGACTAGTTCAATTAATTAATCAAGCTCATTAATTTTAATTAAATGAGCCCAATTATTATATTATGGTAATTGGGCCATGGAGGTTTTATTTTAAGTGGGAGACCTAAAAACCTAGCCTCCATAGACTCTCCATTCTTGAAGCTCACGAAAATTCTTTCTCCAAGAACCACAAAATAATTTTTTGAATCTTTAATTTACTTAATTAATTTGATTAATTAAGTAAAGTAATGATTAGAAATAATAATAAGGATTTGATCCTTATTTGAAGTGAAGCACATCCGAGAGCCTTAACAAGAAAATTTCAGAATTTTCGGCTCTTCCCAAGGATAATTGTTATTGCTCTCAAATGGGTTTTTGAACCATTTTGTGTTTTTGATCTCAAACGCAAAACATCTTGTAATTTTCTAGTGCAAATTAGAAGAGGAACAAGTAATCCGGTCGTGGATCTGATTCGAAGTTTAAAGAAGGAGATTGATGAAAGTTCGTAGGGATTTACAGCAAGATCTACGTTCGCTAACACCTGCGTAGTTGGTGCCAAGTGAATTAATTCACTAAAGGTATAAAATTTCAACACCCTATGAACGTTTAATCTTAAAACCATACGAACACCCAATCAAATATATTTTGATTGTCAAAATAAAATAAAAATTTTAAAACTTCCGTTGCATTTGGGCGTGTAGAAAACCGAGATCCAACAATGCCAAGTTGGCAGAGGTGCCAGTTCACTAGACGTTTGGTTTATATCGATGTTGCTTAGAATGCAGATCAGCTTCTATTGCAAAGATTCGATATAGTGTACCAAAGTCTGGGAATAAGAACGTACCACTATCTAGCTGAGGAGAGTAGATGAGTTGTTGTGTTCTTATTCAACAGGGATCCCTAGACTAGGCCAGATTAAGTCGAGTCAAAGAATAAGAATCCGAGTTTGATTTACTGAATTGTATCGATTATGTTTCATAGATTATGTTACATGTTTTATCGATTATGTTTAGATGCTTTTAATAAATGTATATGATTTTATACAATGCATGTTTCGTTGTTTTATACTGGGACTATATTCTCACCGGAGTTATCCAGCTGTTGTTGTGTTTGTATGTGTGCATGACAACAGGTGAGACTGAATCAGGGTCAAGAAGAGTATGAGAGATCGAGATTAGAGTGGTGATTCCGGACTTTGATGTAGATTCAGTTTCAGCACTTGATGTATAGTTGTTGAACCCTAGTTTGAATGTATTTTGTACAAGATTTGTATTTTTATGTTGACATGTATATTAGACTGATTCCATTACGTTCCGCATGTGTAAAAAAAAAAAATTTAGACCCAGTTTAATTAATTGATCCATTTATTCCCAAAAAAATGATTAAGAAGATGATTAGCGTCCGGGTCCCCACAGAATTCTTGCTCCGACAATCTACCATTGCATGATTCTTGTCCAACCAATCAACTCCCATAGTACACTGAATAAAATCGGCACTGAATATATGTGTATCCATACTTATTTTATTCTATCTTAAAATTATCACGATTATTATCTCAAAACTTAAAACCAGTATAGAATCTTAGAACCTAACTCCTTATCATCCTATTGACTCAAGTCCCAAAATTATAACCTAGTTAAAAATTCTTTCAACCTTGTACGGAAGAAACTAATTCCTCAAAAAAAATTCTTTTACTAAATCTTTCTTTAATCAAGACTATAAGCCTAGCATGCTTTAACATAAACAAGTTTCGTTGGATGTCTTTCTCTTCAAATCTTCCCTTTCTATTTTTTGTTTTTTGGTACTATAAGAAGAGTCTGAATTTATTATGCATGTTACACTTTCCTCGATGTCCACCAATATCTCATAACTCTCTTTATTTACCTAAGGCAATGACCTTAATTTCTTAACTTAAGTTATTGTTTCTCACCTTCATTAAATATTCCAAAATCCTAGATATTTAAATTTATCAAAACTTATATAATTATTATCTCATATTTTCAAAAATGATTTATTATCCTCGAGTCTAACATTTTATCTTAAGCAGGAAGCTTATCTTCGATAGGTAAATTCTCAAAAATGTAAGTCAACTTATATCAAGAGTATTTGTATTCCCAAAAATATTAGTCAATTTATCTCTATACATTTCCCATAAATGTTACACTTATTTCTTTTCACATCATTTAACCATAATACCAGTCCAACCTACTTTATCATCTCTCCATCATCACTGTTCTTTTTCCACTGCATCCATAGGTGCTTCTTCTTCGTCCACGTTTTCCATGACAAGGTGCATATAATTATTTAGTTCTTGCAGTCTATCCATAGCACCATGAAGCTTGACGATGTAACGTTCTTGCTTGCTAGAAAGGTCTTCATGTTGATGAAGAGAGAGGTTAGCAAGATCTTTCTCAGTTTCAATCCTTACTATCAACTTTCGATTAGGGGAAACTAGTCGTACCACGTTAGATGGGTTACGTAGTGTTATGGTGAGCTGGCTCTCTGCTCGATCAAGGTGATGGGTGAGATGTTGTATATCAGTTTGAAGCAGGTTCTTAATCTCCATGAGTTGTTGTTTCTCTTGTTTTACTCTAGCGAGTTGAGCCTTTAGGGTTGTAATCTATCGTGTTTGGTTTACAATGGTAAGTTGACGCATGCGAAGGGCGGCTTGAGCACGAGTATGAGAGGTGGCCATTTCCAATACATATCGAATGAAAAAGGGATCAAAGTTTCCTTATAAAATAAGTAAGGTATTTGGATCGAACAGAATGGGATTTTCCAAAATTGGAAAGTTTAGCAATTTTTGCATAGATTGAAAGAAGTTGATGAGATTGAGTTTCAAGATTTTATGCGAAAGTATAAGCCATCCAATTATGGCGATAGCTTGAATTAGAAGATTAAACAAAAGTAGATGAGTGTGATATATCATAATTATTTGTATAGGAAGGCATAAGCTTTTGCCAAAATTTGACTTCGCCAAATTTTGTCTATCAAAATCTCAGTGGGATTATGAATATGGTGGCTCTGTTACCACTTAAATGTCATGCCCCAAAAATGAAGCGTCGGTGACATCCGGCATTGTTTAACAATTACTTGAAAACAATAAGCCTCGCATCGAAAAGCCAAATAGACCAGTATTTTTCGTAAATAAAATATTATCTTTACAATGACAACGGAATAAAAAAAATACATCAAAGTTTTGTGGAAGCTAAACAAAAGAAAAGTTAAAAATCTTGATTCTTCATCTTGTCGTTCGATCACCATTCCCAGAAAGCTTCTTGTACCTCCTCATTCAGTTTCTCTTCATTCTTATCTGAAATTTGTAAGGGGTGAGTGTTTAAGGAAACACTCAGCAAGTGGGGGTCGATCAATTTCCAAAGATACATATAGAACTTAATCTTTAAAGCATTTCTTTTTAACACACTTTCAAAACTTATAACCTTTGACTTATCATAACATAACTGAATCAAATATGAGACAAAGATTATTAGACGATTCAGAGGAAATTAGAAGCAAATCTGAAACAATTCAGAACAAACCCAACACTATTATGCATCTCATTTCTATGGTCAAATTGTCTCCAATATGTTAGTCCTCTAAGGGGTGAGGCCAGAACACAGTTTTATACCCACTGATGGGGGCAAGACAGAACACATTTTTATACCCACTGATGGGAGCCAGAACACGGTTTTATACCCATAGATGGGGGACAGACATAATTACAATTATCGTTCTATTTCAAATCGATTTGTAATAGTGTACTACAGAATTCAAATTTATCAAACATAACTTATCAAAAGTTTGAAAGGAATTCAATGGAGTCAAAGAATATTGAATTCAGAAAGAACATAACATTCATCGATCGAAATTTTAAAATATGTAAACACTGATTTTCGAAATTTATGACACACATACAAGCATGTCATGTTATTTTCAAGCAAAGTTTAAAATTACAAGAAAATACGTAACAAAAATGTAACGCCCCGAAAATTTAAAAAGGCCACGCGAACCACATGCATACAAATTATTAAATTCTTTGTATTCTAATTAAATTATTTTAATTGCATAAATTAATTATGCTGTGCATTTTTACATGTTTAAAATATACATTTCTGCATTGTTGCATTAAAATGTATTTTTAAAGGTTATTCGAGTTTCGATCGAGGAACGGAGACCGAGGGCTGAAAAAAATAGAAAATATTTTTAATAAATAAATTTTTTTAATTATTTAAAACATGGGTGAGGATTTTTCTTATTTTTGAAAATATGGGGTTTTGAGGTGATTTTATACTCCGGGACGTAATTTTTATCGGTGTTAGATTTTCAACAAAAATACGAACGTTTTGGCAACCCGGCTAATAAATTCACAAACTTTATTCAACAAAATAATTTTTAATATTTTAATTGAGCACTAATGGGCCTAATTAACCTTCTTAGTGGGCCTAAGATTGATTAGTGTTTAATTAGATATTTAATATTCAAAACCCACCCCATAACCCTTACTAAACCTCACGCTCCACTTCCCTACAATTCCGAAATTCTCCCCAATCTCTTCCACCAAATTCACAAGGCACACACTAAAATATTTTGAAGAAAAGTTGCATAAATCAAAGGAGTTCCAAAGCCAAGGTTCTTGCCCCGTTTTTCGCAAATCCTCGACGAATAATCGTGCGTTTAAAACGCAAAGGCACTCCATATTTTCCCTTTACTCATCATCACACCATATTATGCATTTATGTTTGAAATTGCATGAAATAAGGGACACTTTGTTTTATTTTCGTTCATGCATCAAAGGTGATTTTAAAAGCTTGATTTTTGTACCAAAAACATGTTTATATGGTTGCTAAAGGGGCTGTCATGGTAAGGATATAATCAAGGATGATTTACACAAGTTTTAGAGTCATTGAAATCCACCAAAATGTTGCACAAACTGATTAATCAGAAGCTGGAACTATGGGCAAGAAAAACAAAAAGGGGATGTGGGTTTTGTTGGGTTATTCAAGGTGCAAGGGTCGGTTGGTTGTGCATGGGGTCATGGGGCTGGCCAAGGCTGGTTGGGGGCTTGGCCAGGGTCAGGTTCGAATGTGAGGTAGGGTCCTAGGGCGGCTAGGGTCGAGGGAGGCGGCTGGGGAAGAGTCCACGTGAGGTGGGACTCTCCCCCATGCGCTGCGCTCTGCTGGGTTTCGGGAGTGTGTTGCAGCGGGGCTAAGGGCGAGCTGGGTAGGTCCATCAGGGTCCAAGTGTCATGGGCAGGGGTCGGGCAAGGGGCTGGAGTGGCTGGGTCGCTGCTGGCTTGGGTTTGGCTCAAGGTGGCTTGGGCGTGGCTTGAGTAAATTAGGAGATGTCTCGGTGTTCCATAAAGGGTCAAAAACGAAAATTTAGGAACTAAAATTGAATCCATGGGTCCACGGGGGTGGCTCATAACATGGAAGGGTAGAATAAATCTTAAAAATGTAATGTTTAAAATTTGGGATTAAAATAACGAGTTTTGGATTTATTCGGGATTTAATCGCCGCACGAAACGCTAATTAACGAGTTAATTAAAATGCATAGTTTTAGGCTTTATAAAATTATGACAAATTAGGGTTAAGCTTAAATAATTATTATAAGTCTAAGTTTTTAATTTGGGAATTTTATATTAAGTTTGGTTTAATTCGGGATTAAAACGCATTAATACGTCACATTTAAAGATTAATTTAAAAGTCCTCGATTTAAGCTAAATAAAAATATGAGAAAATTCATGTAGGCTTAAATAACTATTTGAGACATGTTAGAGTCAATAAAATTAAAAAGTCAAAAACGTAAAATTATACGTCCAGGGGTAAAACGACCTTTTCACACCTAAAAAGTAGTAAACGTCATGGCATTGCCCTGAATGCTGTTTTATGTGCTAATATGATTATTTTCTATAGTTATGGATGTTTATGGAATTTTATATGTTAAAATGATATTTTAAACGTTTATGAGATTTTATAAGTTAAAATGATATTTTAAATGTTTAGAGAATTTTATATGTTTATGATTTAATATGTCAAAATGTTATTTTAAATGTTTTGAGGTTAAAATGATTATTTTTAAATGTTTATGAAATGTTCATAATTAAATTATGATTTTTAAATGTCTATAGGATTTTAATGATTTAATGTTGACATTTAAAAGACATGTTGCATGCTTGGTTTCAAAAATAAAAAGGATATGTTATGGATGATTTTTATAAGTGATGAAAATTTAAAATGTTGAAGGAAGTGAAGTGATTGTGACTAATTCGTTAATGATGGCGATGTCGTGAGGGTGATGGTCCCAGCGGGAGCCCGATGATCGTGTTTCCATTATTGCGAATATGAGGCTATGAGGATATGAGGTTTGAGGTAAGAATGAGAATATCGTGAGGGGAGAAGGCCCCAGAAGAAGCCCATTTATGGGAGAAGGCTCTAGAGGGAGCCCCGACGATCGTATTTCTAATCAATCTTGATAGGCCGGGGCCCAGTTGACCGGTGAGAGTGTCCCTGGTGTCCCCCGCCGCCCAGTACTGTGGTTATATGTAGATGGATCCATCAATCATGTCATGTGAGGAAAGTCACAATTAACGATCTGAATTCAACAAAAGAAAAGGAAATGGAAAAGAAAAAGAAAAATGTTCATGATCATGATAAAAGGTTTTATGTCATGTTTTGAGGAAAAGGAAAAGGTTAAGGATTATGTTATGCATGTCATGAAAATTTTTATGTTTAAAGTTTATACATCATTATGAAAATGTTTTTATGCATCATAAAAAGGTTTACGAAAATGTTCATGTTTGAAGTTTATGCATCTTCATGAAAACGATATTTTAAGTACAAGTATTTTTCACTGTTGCGTGTGGTTTTATACGTATTACTTGTTATCAAGAATATGACGTATTGAGTCTTTAGACTCACTAGGTGTGATTGATGCAGGTGTTTATGATAAAAATGTTATGGGAGGTCTTGATGGTTGACCTAACTTGACTTAAGGTGCACACGACCCGAGGACCAGCGCTTCTAGCTTTCCGCATTTACGATTATGATTTATGTTAACGATTTTAAGACTTTTTATTTATGCTTTTGAGTGATTTTTGAGAGATTATAGTATTGGCTGTATTTCTCAAATATATAGTTAGTTGTGTTTATTTTAAAATGATGTCCAAAATATTTTATGTAATTTTTGTGGTTCGGCCGATGCTAGGGAGTTTTAAAAAAAAAAAATTTCCTAGTACTTTTAAAGCAATAAAAAGGGCAGGACGTTTCAGTTGGTATCAGAGCAAAGGTCCTGTAAAGGGTTGTGCCGCCATCAGCGCCTGGAAGATCAGTCGTCAAGCCTCAAACTTGTAAGTTTACATGCTTTATATGATTTTATGATGCTACCTGCATAATTATATGAATTATATGTTTGTGTCACATGTTTAATAGCATTATGAGGATATATATTTTATATGATTTGGAATTTTTATACGTGAAACGATATGAAATAAGAAATTATTTGATTTCAAACGCATGTTGGTTTTGAGGTGGAATTGGACTATGTTGATTTTTTTTGTGTTTTAGTATTGACGTTTTACTTTTTGGGCTATAAGTTAATCATGAATATCATGAATGTTTTGGGACACGTAGATTTTCTAAGAAAATATTTATGAATCGTGGTTACTAGTCGAATTAATTTTTGAGAATTACTCATAAGTAATAATTATTCGAGGATTGCAACGACTTTGGGAGTATAGAAAATGTATAAATTGAGATTTTAAGTTTGAAGAAAGGTAAGATTGGTTATATGAATTGATTTTTGGGTAAATAAGTTTAAAATTATCGAAATTATGTTATGGGAAACATGTAGAAAGAAATTAAGAATGACAAGAACTTATGGGTTGATAGTAGGATTTTCGAAATTAAGGATCAATTAAGATAATATTTGAGGAAATTAAGAATTAATTTTGCAATTTTTAAGGAATTTGGGGACTAGTTTAGTAATAAGTGAGAATTGAATAGGTTAAATGATAGGAATTTTTGATGATTTAGACTTGTAAGAATATTTAGAACTTTGGGATATCTTGGTTATAATGTGATAAGAAATTTTAAGCAAAGGTTTTTAAAGTTGAATCGATATTAAGCTTGAAAAATATAAGAATTTGAAAGTGTGTTTGGGATTTTAAGATTTAAATTGATAGATTGATGAATATTTTGAAATTAAAATAAAAAAGTAATATACGATAAGCGTGGCCATCCATATTTTTATTGGGAATTTTAAGAAAAGTTGAAATTCGAGGTTATAATAGTAACAGTACTAAGTCATTATGGGTCTTTTAAGTTGCGATTTGAAAATAAAGATTTAGAAGGAAAATTTAATTGGGATCAAGGAGACGTAAGAACATTCTAGAACTTAAGCTTTATCTGAGTAGCGCAGCGGAAGCGTGGATTTTTTGGGATACTAGAGCTAAGTATAAACTTTGGGTTATTAAGGATAAGCGAATTTCGAGCAAGAAATTCAATTTAAGGAGGGAAGATTGTAACGCTCCGAAACTTTAAAGGAGCCACGCGAACCACATGCATACAAATTATTAAATTCTTTGTATTCTAATTAAATTATTTTAATTGCATAAATTAATTATGCTGTGCATTTTTACATGTTTAAAATATACTTTTCTGCATTGTTGCATTAAAATGTATTTTTTAAAGGTTATTCGAATTGCAATCGAGGAACGGAGACCGAGGGCTGAAAAAAATAGAAAATATTTTTAATAAATAATTGTTTTTAATTATTTAAAACATGGGTGAGGATTTTTCTTATTTTTGAAAATATGGGGTTTTGAGGTGATTTTATACGCCGGGACGTAATTTTTATCGGTGTTAGATTTTCAACAAAAATACGAACGTTTTGGCAATCCGGCTAATAAATTTACAAACTTTATTCAACAAAATAATTTTTAATATTTTAATTGAGCACTAATGGGCCTAACTAATCTTCTTAGTGGGCCTAAGCTTGATTATTGTTTAATTAGATATTTAATATTCAAAACCCACCTCATAACCCTTACTAAACCCCACGCCCCACTTCCCTACAATTCCAAAATTCTCTCCAATCTCTTCCACCAAATTCACACGGCACACACTAAAATATTTTGAAGAAAAGTTGCATAAATCAAAGGAGTTCCAAAGCCAAGGTTCTTGCCCCGTTCTTCGCAAATCGTTGACGAATAATCGTGCGTTTAAAACGCAAAGGCACGTCATATTCTCCCTTTACTCATCATCACACCATATTATGCATTTATGTTTGAAATTGCATGAAATAAGGGACACTTTGTTTTATTTTCGTTCATGCATCAAAGGTGATTTTAAAAGCTTGATTTTTGTACCAAAAACATGTTTATATGGTTGCTAAAGGAGCTGTCATGGCTAGGATATAATCAAGGATTATTTACACAATTTTTAGAGTCATAGAAATCCACCAAAACGTTGCACAAACTGATTAATCAGAAGCTGGAACCATGGGCAAGAAAAACAAAAAGGGGCCGTGGGTTTTGTTGGGTTATTCAAGGTGCAAGGGTTGGTTGGTTGTGCATGGGGTCATGGGGATAGCCAGGGCTGGTTGGGGGCTTGGCCAGGGTCAGGTTCAAAGGTGAGGTAGGGTCGTAGGGTGGCTAGGGTCGAGGGAGGCGGCTGGGGAAGAGTCCACGTGAGGTGGGACTCTCCTCACGTGGACTCTTCCCCATGCGCTGCGCTCTGCTGGGTTTCGGGAGGGGGCTGCAGCGGGGCTAAGGGCAAGCTGGGTAGGTCCATCAGGGTCCAAGTGTCATGGGAAGGGGTCGGGCAAGGGGCTGGAGTGGCTGGGTCGCTGCTGGCTCGAGGGAACAATGGAAGCCGTGAGGGGGAGCTTGAACGCGCAGCTGGTGTGGCTTTGTGCAGGGCTTTGCTGCTTGGTTCAGGGCTCGGGCTGGGGGTGGCTCGGGTCTAGGGCTGTTCTAGGGTCAGTAAGGGTCATGGGTGCTCAATGGTTAAGGGCTGGTAGTGTCCCAAGGCAGCTAGCAAACCTATTACAATTAGGACACTAACACACGCACACATGCAGTATTTTAAGTCAAGTTCCAGCAGGGATTGTGCGACTTAGGGGGTGGTTCTTGGGCTTGGGGCTGGTCAGTAGGGTTCATAGATGGGTTGGCTTGGGTTTGGCTCAAGGTGGCTCGAGCGTGGCTCGAGTAAATTAGGAGATGGCTCGGTGTGTTTGATAAAGGGTCAAACAAAAAAATTTAGGAACTAAAATTGAATCCATGGGTCCACGGGGGTGGCTCATGACTTGGAAGGGTAGAATAAATCTTAAAAATGTTATGTTTAAAATTTGGGATCAAAATAACGAGTTTTGGATTAATTCGGGATTTAATCGCCGCACGAAACGCTAATTAACGAGTTAATTAAAACACATAGTTTTAGGCTTTATAAAATTATGAAAAATTAGGGTTAAGCTTAAATAATTATTATAAGTCTAAGTTTTTAATTTGGGAATTTTATATTAAGTTTGGTTTAATTCGGGATTAAAACGTATTAATACGTCACATTTAAAGATTAATTTAAAAGTCCTCGATTTAGGCTAAATAAAAATATGAGAAAATTCATGTAAGATTAAATAACTATTTGAGACATGTTAGAATCAATAAAATTAAGAAAAAGTCAAAAACGTAAAATTATACGTCCAGGGGTAAAACGGTCTTTTCACACCTAAAAAGTAGTAAACGTCATGGTAGTGCCCTGAATGTTGTTTTATGTGCTAATATGATTATTTTATATAGTTATGGATGCTTAAGGAATTTTAAAAGTTAAAATGACATTTAAAACATTTATGGGATTTAATAAGTTAAAATGATATTTTAAATGTTTAGGGAATTTTATATGTTTATGATTTAATATGTCAAAATGTTATTTTAAATTTTTTGAGGTTAAAATGATTATTTTTAAATGTTTATGAAATGTTCATGTTTAAATTTTGATTTTTAAATGTCTATAGGAATTTTATGATTTAAGGTTGACATTTAAAAAACATGTTGCATGCTTGGTTTCAAAAATAAAAATGATATGTTATGGATGATTTTTGTAAGTGATGAAAATGTAAAATGTTGAAGGAAGTGAAGTGATTGTGACTAATTCGTTAATGATGGCGATGTCGTGAGGGTGATGGTCTCAGCGGGAGCCCGACGATCGTGTTTCCATTATTGCGAATATGAGGTTATGAGGATATGAGGTTTGAGGTAAGAATGAGAATATCGTGAGGGGAGAAGGCCCCAGAAGGAGCCCATTTATGGGAGAAGGCTCTAGAGGGAGCCCCGACGATCGTATTTCTATTCAATCTTGATAGGCCAGGGCCCAGTTGAACGGTGAGAGTGTCGCTGGTGTCCCCCGCCGCCCAGTACTGTGGTTATATGTAGATGGATCCATCGATCATGTCATGTGAGGAAAGTCACAATTAACGATCTGAATTCAACAAAAGAAATGGAAAAGGAAAAGGAAAAGGAAAATGTTCATGATCATGATAAAATGTTTTATGTCATGTTTTGAGGAAAATGAAAAGGTTAAGGTTTATGTTATGCATGTCATGAAATTTTTTATGTTTAAAGTTGATACATCATTATGAAAATGTTTTTATGCATCATAAAAAGGTTTACGAAAATGTTCATGTTTGAAGTTTATGCATCTTCATGAAAACGATATTTTAAGTACAAGTATTTTTCACTGTTGCGTGTGGTTTTATACGTATTACTTGTTATCAAGAATATGACGTGTTGAGTCTTTAGACTCACTAGGTGTGATTGATGTAGGTGTTTATGATTAAAATGTTATGGGAGGTCTTGATGGTGGACCTGACTGGACTGAAGGTGCACACGACCCGAGGACCAGCGCTTCTAGCTTTCCGTATTTACGATTATGATTGATGTTAAAGATTTTTACGAATTTTTATTTATGCTTTTGAGTGATTTTTGAGAGATTTTAGTATGAGCTGTATTTCTCAAATATATAGTTGGTTGTGTTTATTTTAAAATGATGTCCAAAATATTTTATGTAATTTTTGTGGTTCGGCCGATGCTAGGGAGGTTTTAAAAAAAAAATTTCCTAGTACTTTTAAAGCAATAAAAAGGGCAGGACGTGTCAAAAAACCCACTTACCGTTGGTTTAAAAGTACAATTCGAAACTTGCTCAAACTTTGACTAATGGTGGACGAATTTGAACAGTATCCTCACGACAGTATAAGCAGCAATTCTCTTCACGAAATAGGTGGAACAAGACTTCCTTCTTCTTCCTTGTTGGCGGCGGTCGATAGATAATTTGAAGGGAGAGGGCCGAATTTTTTAGGGCTTTTTGGGTGTGTTTTTATTCAGCATATAGTGTGCTACTTATAAGTGTAAAGATGGCTTTTCCTTTCCCAATTTGGACACCACCTTATATCCCAAGCAAAGCCATCAATGTGGTCAAGGTTATCAAAGCATCAAGGGTCACATTGATCAACCCAAGAGTAATTTCCTACACATTAAATTTGTCCATTCCTTTAGCTCTTCTCTTAGCTCTCTTTTTAGTTCTTTTAGGACAAGCAAGGTTGAGCTTCCTTCAGCCAGAATATTGAGTCTTTATGCTGGGGGTTTACTCCTCCGATGATGACTTCTCTATTGATGTAGTTCGTTATGGCATAGATCCCTTTTGGGCAAATCTGCGAGCTTCAGAGTTACTTACTCGAGCCTTGTTAGCTGAAAATTTAAGTTTATAGTTGATTTTTATAGTTAAGATTAATGTTTTGAACTTACTTTCGAGTTTTATTCTTACATGATTTGCTTCGGAAATTCCGAGGTCTCACAAGCACTGTGGTTTAGTCTGATCAGGCGCATTATACTTTGAAACATATATCTACGCAAAATGATGATGATTATACATGTTTAAGTATGTATGATGCAAGCACGTTTATGAAATGATGGCACATCAATATTTATGTAAGTATATTCAGAGTTTAAGTATGTATGTGCTACTTAAAAATACATGTGGCTTTATTATGTATTACTTGCTATTCTTATTTTATACATGTTGAGTCTTTAGACTCACTAGATTTAATCAATGTAGGTGAGGACGAGTACGAGAAGTGAGAGGTGGTGACCAGTGATTTGGCTCGGACTGTGCGGAGGCCTAACCCGAGGACCGCCTAAGTTTTCAAAAATTTTATGCATGTTAAATTCAGTTACTCTAATTTTAATTAAATTACTTCATGTTGTTTAGACAAGTACTTTTGCAAGCTCGTTTTGATTTGTGACATTGATGACACAAAAATAGTTTGTACTCGCTTATATTTCAAATATTTAGTCAAACTTTTTATTTATATTATATTTTGAGAGATTATTACTTATTTAAGAAAAAAATTTATTTTATTTTTCGCAAATTTTAAATAGTTTTAAGGTACGGTGCGTCACACAGACAGTTCTACTATCCTTCCTCAATTAGCAATTAAGCTAACATACATTTCTTCCATCTTATGTAATCAGCTCATAAAATCCTTTATAAGCTTCCTGTTTGATCTCCATCAAACTATAGTCGCCGGATTTCAACTCTTTGAAATATGACTATCTCAACCAGAACACAGAATCCGATACATGTGTGACCCTCAATGGTTCAATGATACAACTAGTCGTGGGTTCACATCTTAATGTGTTTAAGAATAACATTTATTCTTATTCAGGCTTTCCGAAGTTAGCCCCATTCTTTTCATCAACTCCTTGTTTAAGAATGTCATAACTCATTTCTGATTACACCCATCAGATCATGTTAAGAGCGAATAATAGCATCAACCCATGATCCCCTAGGTTTTACTGATGTTGTCTGCAAGAACCTTTAGTCATGGTTAGCGTGCAGTACGATCCCTTCAACACATATATCCCGATCGAATCTGCAACCTTTGGTATATCGAGAGTTGAATATAAATTTGATAACGAAGAGATTTATCTTTAGGTACTAATAGTGGCATGGTATGCGAAACTAGGAAAACACCTTTCCCTAAAGCACATTTCTTGCTCTGCCCAGAGATTCCCTGCACTATCAACTCATCAGATCACATAGGATATATTCACCCGTAGGCAAATGGAGAATCCTCGACTATAATGCATTTGCTCCTACAAATTTCAAAACTACACCAACCTCGCCACCTGATGACCCTCAATGGAGTCGGTAAACGGATCAAAGTGTATGTAGTGCCCAAAAACTAGTACACGTAAACCACATGCATGATTGAATTAATTTATTTATTTAGTTAATAATCTAAGTAATGCATGTTATGTGTTAAATTATTTAAAATACATATATATTTATTTTATTATGCAATTTAAGATGTTTTCCCGATTTTTTGTTTTCAAGAAGAATATTCGATGTTGAAACAGGAAAAGAGAGTAGAGACGATTAAAATTTTAAAAAATTTAAGTTAAATTTTTAGTTTCAGTCAAGAAAACGTTTTTTTCAAAATATTTATAAATGTTAGGATTTTAGGGCTAAATTTATTTTTATCAAGTGTATTAATGACGGTAAACATTTTATTTACCAAAATTCGAAAATAAGGGATTTAAATGCGTCCAATCGAAATAAAATATTTGAATAATTATTTTTATGACTTAGTTAATTAAATTAGGTAGTATTTAATTGTAGGTAGAATTTAAAATTTGTAGGACTCTTCATTTAAAAAGTTGGAGGGCGGGCTTAATTAGTAATTTAAAATGTAAGGGCTTAATTCATAATTTAAATTGAGATTTAATCAACCTTATTACCTAGCCATTACTTTATTTAAATAAGAGGTAGCGTCCTACCCAAATTCATTCCAAACTCACGTGCACACACAACACAAACAAAAAACACACACTAAACTCAATGTAACGCCCCAGATTCGACGACTGTCTTCAATGTACCAAGACGAGTCTTTCCAGCGTCTTTATGTCCTCATTCACACGCACCCTAGGAAACTTCTAGGAGGTCACCCATCCCAGAATTGCCCCAAGTCAAGCACGCTTAACTTTGGAGTTCTTATGCGATGAGCTACCGAAAAGAAGATGCACCTTCGTGATATGAGTAGTACAAATCAAATCTTTTAAGCCCTCTTCAACTGTACAGTCCATTACATTGAACAGTCTCGGAATCCCTCTCATTCCCGTGTGGGATCTGTTCATTCATGTTCCCTCCACCTAGAAGCCTGCCAGGAGCCGCTCATTGTCCGAGCAACTGATGGCACCGGCGATCACCCCCCGCCCTCTTCGGCCTCGGGCCTCACATGCCCACCAGCTTCCGCTTGGTTCGTCCCCGAACCACACTGTACTAAGAGAGGTCGGCTCTGATACCAACTGTAACGCCCCAGATTCGACGACTGTCCTCACTGTACCAAGACGAGTCTTTCCAGCATGCTTATGTCCTCACTCACACGCACCCTAGGAAACTTCCCAGGAGGTCACCTATCCCAGAATTGCCCCAAGTCAAGCACGCTTAACTTTGGAGTTCTTATGCGATGAGCTACCGAAAAGAAGATGCACCTTCGTGATATGAGTAGTACAAATCAAATCTTTTAAGCCCTCTTCAACTGCACAGTCCATTACATTGAACAGTCTCGGAATTCCTCTCATTCCCGTGTGGGATCGGTTCATTCATGTTCCCTCCACCTAGAAGTCTGCCAGGAGCCGCTCATTGTCCGTGCAACTGATGGCACCGGCGATCACCTCCCGCCCTCTTCGGCCCCGGGCCTCACACTCACACACACATTGGCCGAGAGTTTCATCTCCTTGGGCTTCGATATTTTTCAATTTTCTTCCACCAACAGCTTAAGCCAACAACCAGACTACAATTCTTGGTTAATTATATATATGCTAGAACTTGATTAAAACTCGTTTCGATATATACATTGCATGAACTTCTTCGTTTCCTTGAGTTTTTAACTGTCGTCTTCGCTGAACCGATCCTGTGGCTTGCTACTACGTATGCTCATGTTAGGGATGTGTTTAGATGTCATTAGGTGGTTCATGAAGTGGAAAAGGGCTGCTGGTACAGCATAAGGTGAGATAAGCGCATGGTTGCGCCAAGGAGAGGGATCACGTGCGGCCGTGGGTTTGGGGCTTGTAGGCAGGACCATGGTGCGTGGCTAGGGTCTAGTCAGGGTCTTAGGGTCCCGAGGTAGGTCTGTTAATAATTGGATAGGGTCCGGTCATGAGGAAATAGCTGCCGGAACCGTAAGTTTCAAACTTTCACGCATAGTGTGTTGTTCGCGACTTAGGGCTTCTATTTTGTGTTGTTTAAAGGCTGGTGTGTGTGTATGGGCTACAATGGGCTGTACCAAGGTCATAAGTTACGTACGTATGATGGTCAATTATAGGCCTTGGTTCGAGTTAGAATCGATAGAAAGCCGTACGGGACACATATGTGCCATAGCATCACTCTTTGTGCATCTTGTGTCTATTTGGTTCGTTGTTCATGGTATGGGGTTTGAGCATGGTTCAGGGCTGGTCTAGGGCCTTAGGAAGTAGCTTAGGATGTGTTTTATGTATGCGTCGAGTCTCGAGTCGATTTTTACGTCATAAGTGGTTCTATTTAATTCTGGAGTCGTACGTTTTCTAATGCACCTTAGGTTCCGTTTTGGGTATAAATTGTAGTACGTTACGGATGTTAGAGTAGGTGCCCGTCAAGCCAAGTGTTGACCGAGTGTTCGCAATGAAACTCTATGTATAAACAATCTTTATTTTAATAATATTTGAAATTATTGTTTTGACACATCTTTATCTGTATACCCATGTTAGTTGCATTGATAAAGTCCTTGAAGATACAAATAGTAGAAAAAATATGAGATGCTCATATTATGAGCATCATGAAACTCATATGTGGAATATTATGTCTTCTAAACTGTTCCTAGTCGATTTAGCAACCGCTAAGAAGGATATAGGCCGCTCGAGTTTGAGACTAGTATCTGTGATGTGAGTACCATGTTTCATTGGTATGGGACATTGTGATGTCTGAGCATGCTGATAGCTGCTCCTGGTAGAGTGCACTGAACAACCCTCCATAAAGGACTTTCCAAGTTGTTCTCACTTATCGAGTGTAAATGTCCTAGTTTATGGTTGTACACTATTAGTCCTTTTGACCCAGGACAATATTGAGACTCTATATGCTAGCATTCCACTTTTACTTGTTTACCGACTCGTATGGGCTCATCAGGTGGCAAGGTTGGGTGTTCTGTCGAAACATATAGGAGTCGATGTAGAACTCGATAAATCAGACTACGTACAAGCCATGCATAATTATTATTATTTAAATTAAAATGATTTTTTTCATGCATGAGAGTTTAAATTCATTTTTTTAAAATTGTTGAGTTACGATTATTTATTTTACGCATTAGTTTAGTTTAATCTTTTCGGATAAATAAGCAAGGCCGGACTGGAGTCGGATTATTGAGATAAAATTTAATAGTAAGAAAATATTTCTAGAATTTATTTAAGATAAAGAATGATTTATTTTAATGTAAAAGAAGGTTTAAGGATTTATTTAATTAATTGGAGTTAAGTAGTAAATAAGCCTTTTATGTCCAATAATTAATTAAAAGCCTAAATTAAATTGTGTAACCAATTGGGATAAATTAATCTAGGCCTATTTTATTTAAGAATCTATAACCTAACATGTTAGTAATTAATTTGAAGATCAAGCCATGCCATGCAAGAAAATAGTTATCCTAAATTAATTTATTAATGCACTAAAATACATAATAAGTGTTTAAAACTTTAAGTAGTTAAAATACAAGATTTAAGCAATATTTTACCTTAATTTCTTTAGCAAATTTTCGGCCCCCTTAGAATAAATTTAATCATGTTTAGCCACTCTCCATTTTTGATATCATTCCTTAATCCTTTCTTGGTATGATTAATTCTTTCAATTTAAATCATCAACAATTAATAATTAAGCATTTTTACACCTAATCAACCACTAAAATTAGCCTAGCCAATCCATTAATTTCGAGCAACATAGAATGATATAAGATTATTATCCTAATTTAATTTATTTACTTACTAAATCACATATTGGGTGTTTAAAGCTTTAATAATTTAAAATGCAAGATTAAGCAATATCTTTACCTTGTATTTAGACAACAAGTTTCGGCCATCACCTCTCCCTATTTCCCCTCAATCCATCAATTTACCACCTCATTTCCTTACCTCTCAAACTTAAGGATAGAAAGATTTTATCTTGCCATTCAATCCCCATTTATTTTGATACTTCATCATTCATTTCCTAGCCTTTTCTCCTCTACTCATTCTTGAAAATTTCAGAGTAAAAAACTTCAGAAAAATCGTGAGAAGCAACAAGGAATAACAAGAGAGAAAAGTAGAAAAGAAAAAGGATCTCCGTCTCCTCCGCGCCGTATTCGTCGTATCAGTTTGTTCTTTCGTCAAAACAATTTCCAGGCATGTTTATACGTTTCTTTTCTCTTCAATAAAGTCATATGTACACTTTTAAATCATATTTGTTCATGATTCATGGAGCAAAACTGAAACATGACAGCAAAATTTTCACAAAACCTGCACAGAATTTTCGACCCTTCCTTCATGCTTCACGGTTTTGTCTTGTTTTGTGATTTCAGGAGGTTGGCTCAGTTCCAGGCACTCAAGGCTGCATCTAGAAATGTACTAGGAAGAGTTATGATATTAGTTCAAGCCCCATGCACTCAGGAATCAAGACTTGACAGCAACTCCCAATAGTTGCGAGTTTGAGTCTCGAAATTGTGTTTTGATTGTCTAAGATGAGGTTCGAATCTTTGTTGGCTTTTGGGCCTATAACAATGATTTGAACCCTTCCTTAGCATGTCTAGGACGTGACCAAGATACCCTTTCATGGCTTGGTTCATGATCCCATTAAAATTTTAAACAAACAAGACAAGTCCCTCAGTTTTATTTTCTGATTTTGTGTGAGTGAGTTTCGAATTTTGAGTGGTTGGGTGGATCTTGGTTGGCTTCTAGCCCTTAGTCATGGTTCACACAATACCTCATGATGTCTAGATCAAGCCATGGTTGATCATATGGCCATTGGAATTAGAAAAAGCAGCATGACGAAGCAACACCCCCACGCGTGTAGTGTGGTGTTCTCGGGTGGAGCTTCGGATTGTCGTAGGTGTTTGTTTGGATTGTGGTTGGCCTAGGGCCCTTAGCCATGGTTCAAGCTACACTTTAGGATGTTGGTAAGAGGCTCTGGTCAGTGGTTCAAGCCCCAATGGACAATATCCTTGTAAACGAAGCAAGGAAGCACAGCAGCTGTTGCTGCTTTTCTTTGACAGCAGTTTGAGCTTCGGTTCAGAGGCTTGTTTCGAGTACTTGGTTGGCTTTTAGCCTATGGCCTTGGACTGGACAATGCCTCATTGCGTTAGGAAGGTCATGGTTTTGGCCGTTTGTGATTTGGTCAAGTTTAGGGGTCGTACGAAAATTTACGGTGCAATGTGCCAAAGTGACTCTCGAAAGAGCGTTTTTCGATTTTGGCCTCCATTCACCATTTTCGTGCATTTCAGTAAGTATGAACATTATTTCAGTATGTTAGGCGTATTTTAATCATGACGAAATGATGATTCGATGTTGGTTTGGGTTGGTACGGAGTCATGGTTGGAATATTCGCTCGTGGGTCGCGTTTGTCTCATTTGTGGTTCGGATACGAAGTTTTTGTCACGTTGAAATTAATTGCATTTTTCCCATGTTAGAATTAAGTCGCAGCGAGCCTGGGAACGATCCAACTCAATTGGTAAAATAAAACAGGATTTTAATTAGATTACGTGCATAAAATATAAAATGTTTATTTTTGAGATATATGCGATATGTCTTGTGGCCACCTTACGCTTATGTGATTGCTTCACCCGGTGACTTACGACCGGTTTATGATTATGTATGGGTACGGATATCCATTCCAAGGGCTGTGATGATCTCTACCGCCCAATATATTGTGGTTTAGTCTGATTAGGCGCTTACGTTCATGATATGTTACGGGCCACTTGCATAGAACATTATCTCTACAGAAAATTATGATATGCTATTTTATGACAGGGCTCTATCGGGCAAACATTTTACGTACGATTTTTCAGATATACACGTATTTATAATTACTCAATGACACGATTTTAACGTTACGCTTTACGATACGATATTTTTACGTTGCATGCGATTTTATGATATATTTACTTGCTATTCATGATATATGCGTGCTGAGTCTTTAGACTCACTAGACTTGATTGTTGTAGGTACTGATGAGGTCGGGACCGAGGGCGGGGACCGGTGAGCCAGCTTGGGTCAGCAGTAGTAGGAACCCGAGGACCTCATGTTTCAGCTTATTTATTTTTTTTATGCTCAAACTCAGTTTTTATTTCTATGAATTATTTTTAAGTGTGGTTTGAAAACAATATTTACTTCCGCTGTTATTTCATAAATTAAATCCATTTATCAGTTTATTTTACGAATGATGCATGTTATTTATTTAAAGAGAAAATTTTTTAAATAATTCCGCAAATTTACGAATACGAAACACGGGCATCTACAGTCGATGCATTGTAGTCGGGGATTCACCGCTTACCTTTGGGTATGGATATCCTATGTGTATGTAGTATGAAATCTCTGATCAGAATGTTGGTGGTAACTATGAAAGGGGTTTCATATATTACACCATCGATACAACTACGACATTACACATAGTATCGATTCTTTGAAAGCTCTCGATATACCAATAGTTATCGAATCGGTCGGGATAAGTAAGAATGGAGCAATTGGGGTATGCTAACCATAATTGAATGGTTCTTGTAGGCACTATCATTTGATACCTAGGGAATCATGTAAGCGATGCTGCTAGGCATTTAACATGATTGGTTGGGTACTATCAGATTTGAGTTCTAACGTTCTTATTATCAAGGAGTTGATAAGTAAGAATGGAGCAATTGGGGTATGCTCATATAAGGACATGTTTAGTCCCGAGTCACATGGAGATGTGAACCCACTGCTAGTTGTATCAATGAACCATTGAGGGCCATACAATTACTAGCTTTCTAGATCCCGTTGAGAAGTAAAATAGTTCAATGTGTTGAACGGATTAAAAAGGAGTTTATAAGCGTAAACAAAATAGAAGTATGACTTCGATAAGGAGAATGTAACTTCTAATTTATGGAAGTGTTCCTAAATTAAAAGTTGGTCAAATGAATAATGTATTTAAAAAATTGTGATTTTCATAAACATTATTATGGAATAAATTAAATTAATTCAAGTGTTGAATTAATTAAATACTAGTGGACCTAGTAGAGTCCAAATAATTAAATTAATTCAAGTGTTAAATTAATTAAATAATATTGAGCCTTGTAGAGCCCAATTGAAAATAATTATTCAACTAGTGGGGTTGAGTAAAATCAAGTTAAGTTTAAATGGTATCAAATTTGTTTGACACATTTAAATTTACGTCTATGGGCTTTGTAATTTTAGTCGCAGTAGTCTTTGCGTTGAAGATTTGGAGAGACTACTTGTATGGCGAGAAATGCCAGATATTCACTGATCACAAAAGTTTCAAGTATTTCTTCACGCATAAAGAACTAAATATGAGGCAGAGGCGGTGGTTAGAGCTTGTAAAAGACTACGACTGCGAAATTAGCTACCATCCGGGAAAGGCTAATGTTGTCGCAGACGCTTTGAGCAGAAAAGTGACAGTTGTGGCACATTTTTCAGTGCAGAGACCTCTTCAGTCTGAGATTCAAAAATTTGGTCTAGAGATTTATCGTAAGGGCAGAGCTCCCAGACTATCTAATCTGACAGTCAAATCCGATTTGCTAGACCGAATCCGTAGAAGACAGCCTTCAGATGAGCAGTTGCAGAAATGGAGACTGAAGGATGAAGCTAAGGGCAGTGTACTCTACACGGTGTCAGATGGTATTGTGAAATACAGAGATAGAATGTGGGTGCCGAAAGTTGATTCAATCAGAGAAGATATCTTGTCAGAGACACACGCATCTCCGTATTCAATCCACCCAGGAGGTACCAAGATGTACAAAGACCTGTAGATCTTGTATTGGTGGACAAGGATGAAGAGAGACATCCGCAGATTTGTGTCTGAATGCCTCACTTGTCAACAGGTGAAGGCAGAACACCAGAGGCCGGCAGGAACGCTTAAGCCACTCCCTATCCCTAAGTGGAAATGGGAGAATATTTCCATGGACTTCGTCGTTAGTTTACCAAAGTCAGTCAGAAGTTTTAATGCCATTTGGGTAATAGTGGATCGACTCACTAAGTCAGCGCACTTTTTGTCAGTTAAGACGACTTTTTCCATGACGCAGTATGCGGAGCTCTATATCAAGGATATCGTTCGGTTGCATGGGATCCCAGTTTCCATTGTGTCCGACAAGGACCTGCGATTCACATCGTCCTTCTGGAAGAGCCTACATGCAGCCATGGGGACGAAGCTGCAATTCAGTACAACTTTTCACCCATAGACAAACGGCCATTCTGAGCGTGTGATCCAGATATTAGAGGATTTGTTGAGAGCCTGTATGATCGATTTTCAGGGGACTTGGGAATCGAAGCTAACTCTAGTGGAGTTTATATACAACAACTGTTTTCAAGCATCTCTAGGTATGGCTCCCTATGAGGCATTGTATGGAAGGAAGTGCAGATCACCGATTCATTGGGATGAAGTCGGTGAGAGAGCAGAAATTGGTCCAGAAATTGTTCAGCACACTGCAGATGTTGTGGTCAAGATCCGAGACAGGATGAAGACCGCCTAGAGTCGTCAGAAAAGTTATGCTGATAAGAGGAGAAGAGACCTAGAGTTTTCCGTAGGTGATCACGTCTTTATAAAGATAGCACCTATGAAAGGTGTTATGAGATTTGGGAAGAGAGGCGAGCTGAGTCTGAGATTCATTGGACCTTTCGAGATTCTGGATAGAGTTGGGACTCTAGCCTATCGTGTTGCCCTTCCGCCGAATCTGGCCGGGGTACATAATGTGTTCCATGTCTCGATGCTGAGGAAGTACCTAGCGAATCCTTCCCATGTTCTGAGCTACGAGCCGTTGCAGTTGGCTCCAGTTCTGTCATATGAGGAATGACCTGTCCAAATCCTAGACAGACAGGAGCGTAGACTTCGGAGCAAGGTGACGAAGCTAGTCAAAGTTCAGTGGCTAAACCAATCACTGGAAGAGGCCACTTGGGAGACTGAAGCAGACATGAGGACTCGCTATCCAGAGTTGTTTGGTAAGATTTAATTTTGAGGACGAAATTTATATAAGTGGAAGAGGTACTGTAGAGCCCAAATCAGCACACGTAAATCCCATGCATTATTTAAATTGTTAATTCAATTATTTAAATTTAAAATGAGTTTTAGTCAAGTATGATTTTTTAAATTGCATTATTTTAATGTTTATGTGATGCACGTTAAAATGTTTTCTTGAGTTTCATGTTTCAGGCGTTTATTCGATGTTAGATCGAGGGAAAGAGACCCGCGACGATTTTTGGCAATATTTTAAAAGATGGTATTTTATTTAAAGTTGAGAATGGGGCGTTTTAAATAATTTATCTATTTTCAGCATTTTTAAGGCCTAAATTATTTATTTAGGCGATTTTAAAATTTTAAAACTTTTAAAGTCTAGCACATATACATTTTATTTTAAATTAGAATTTTGTTAAAGTTAAGAGAGAGTTAGTATTTTAAAAATAGTTGCTAATTAATAATTAAGCAAATTTTGCTCTCCCTAATTACTAATCACATGCACAAACACTTTTGCACACACTAAAAATAGCCTAAACACACACACTCACTTCATTATTCAAATTTTTATTTTTGAGAGAGAAGAAAACTAGGGTTCTTGTCTCTAGTAGCAGCCGCCCCACTCCTCTTAATTTCCAGCAAAATTTCGTTGGTTTTCTTAAAAGAAAATCGAGCCAAGTCGTCCGAGATCGTCTCTCGCATCATCTCTGCTTCGGTATCGACGTATCGTGAGTTTTTAATATCAAAAAGAACGTATATTTTATTTTTCCTGCATCGATCATGTCATAGTATGCGTTGCAATGTTTTTAGGCGTGAAAATACACGTGTAATGTGTAGAAGTTTGAGCAACGATGTTTGAATCAATTTTTAAACGGATTTTGGATCACAAATCACGATTTTTGCTGTCATTTTAAATACTGTGATTTTTCGGTCGCTTTTCTGGAACAATTTTCAACATATGAAACATTGAAATTTTTGATACCTTGGAGTTGATATAAGATTCAAAATTTTTGGATGAAAATTGAGTGAGATATGACGTTTTTTGTTGGACTGCTCAAACTGCGTTTTCTGAAAATATATGATAGTGATGTGTTGTTGAAGTTTTATGGTTGCAGGCTTTGTTGGGGATTGATGGGTGATCACTGCTGCATTTAGGTATGTGGTTAATGATGTTGGGAAGGTCATTGACATTTTGTTTTGCGTCGTTAGGTACTTGAGAGAACGAGTAGTCGTGAAAACTATTTTGGTGTCAAAGTTTGAGTTTATGGGTTTTATTGCGTTGCGTATGGTGCGTCGTTTCTTTGGGAACGTTTGGGGCATTTTATGTAGTCGAGTCAGTTTCATAGTGTCCTAGGATGAGTCTCGATGGATTGGTTCATGAAACGTATTTTTGGTTAAGGGTATTAAGGCAAATCGCGAGTTCAGTATGCTCGGCGCCCGAGCGGTAATTTCTTACCGCCCGAGCGCCACTCATTCTGTCTGAGAGTAGATCTTCAGAAAACACGGCGCCCGAGCGGTAACATTTTACTGCCCGAGCGCCACCCTCACTGTCGAGAATTTAATTTTTTTTAAGCTCGGCGCCCGAGTGCCACTTCTTCTGTCCGAATATTTTGTTTCCCCTTCTTTTCAAGTTCAAATAGTGAGTTCATGTCTTTTATGGTTGGGAAATGTTCACACGTCATCTTAGAGTTTGTTTCGGGGTTTTATGTCATGGTTAGTATGATTAAACGAGGTCAAGTCCCGAGCGATTTTAGATTGTCATAAGAAATTGTCTTTCGGGTGTTGAGCACAACGAATACGTCTAAGCTATGAAATATTAAGTGCGTGAATCATGTCAGTATGTGCAGCAGTGGCCCCAAGCGAGATCCAACGAATCCCTCAACGCAAAGTAAGTATGTTCGACGTGCAAAGAAAATATTTTTCAAGTTTTTGAGGTATGCTAAATGTCTTGTGACCAAATTATGTATGGGGTTGGAAAGCGGTAAAGCATGACCAAAGACCAACCCACCCAGTTAAAGCATGAACGGGTTTAGATCAGTGTTGGAAAGCGTTAAAGCATGAACGGGGACCAATCCACCCGTTAAAGCATGAACGGGTATCTCATGTATGTGGCAGTGGATTCGTCTCTGTCAGCCCAGTACTGTGGTTTAGTCTGATCAGGAGATTATGTAATGGGTCACTTGCTTTGAAACATGCCTCTACGCAAAATTATGTTGTGTATGCTCATGTATGTACGAAGCAATCATGTTTATGAAAGCTTCTACATTGATTGCACGTCTATGTATGTATGTACGTTCAAGTTTTGATGTATGTTCAGTTTCAGCATGTACGCCCTATTTTAAAGTTACGTGTGGTTTTATTATGTATTACTCGTTACTTCTAGTTTATATGTGTTTAGTCTTTAGACTCACTAGACTTGATCGATGCAGGTGAGGATGATTTCGAGGAGACTAGGGTGGTGACCAAGAAGCAAAGCTTGGACTGAGCGGGAGGCTAAACCCGAGGACCGCCATGTTTTGAAGTTTTCATGCAATGCTTAAAATAATTTTATTTGATGTTTTGGTTATGATTTTTTTGAAGAAGCATTTATCTTAACAAAATTTTTATTGGTGATCTTTTATTTCAAATAGATTGGTTGAACAACGAGTGGTTAACCGAATTGATGGTTCACCTTCGTATTTAAGAAAATTTTTAATTCTTCCACAAATTTTAAGTAGTAAAAAGTACGGTACGTTACATTTTCTTTTCGGAGGACAAATCTCGCGCTCGGGCGGTGAAATTATACCGTCCGAGCGTCACACGTTCTTTTAATTAGCTGCCCGAATCAGTTCTCGCGCCCGAGCGGTAAATTTCTGCCGCTCGGACGCCAGTCTTTCTGCCCATTTTTTGCACATTTTGCTCCGATTTCAGTTTTCTGGTCATTTTTCTACAAATTCACCACGCCCAGCCCAAGTGAGACATGATAACATGCATATGCTTACTCTAAAACGAACAAAATGTAAATGAAATGTATGCATGCATAATGCAAACATACACAAAAGTAATCAACCCCCTCATACCAACCTTTTGCTTGCCCTCAAGCAAAATAGGTTACAGACCACAACCAAGACATGAAACAAACATAAAGTGAAAGTATTAAAACAATTAAATCGATGGCGAAACAGCAAACTGACATTTCATGCCTTAGCGGGTTTTTGAACTACATCCAATTAGTCCACTCACAGCACTTATTAACACCCCTTTCAAAACATCACAACACATTTTTATTTTGCCAAAAGATGTGGTCGTGTGTGTGTGTCGTGGATTTTTCTAGCTTGTGCTTCTGATAGTTTTCTTCGCAAATCATGTGGGTCTCCAAATCAACAATTCAATGCAAGTTTCTCTCTTCTGAGTTCTATTTCTATTCGGGACCAACCAGTAAACACATAAAGTGGTAGAGTTTCATAGTTGAACAACAAAATTTAGGGAGTCAATAGCCATAAGTGCTCAAGTGGTTCATAAAGATTGGGAGTACGTAGATCATTTTCACTATGCGCTTGTCAGAAATTTTGTCTGACATTCCTCAACGCCTTACATCTCCATCTTTTTAGGCTTGGGATAGGATTTCATCCCTTTTTGGCTCCCCCACACCTTACATCTCCTTTTGTTTTATCCATTTTTTAATGCATAGTTTTCTCGTGCGTATTACCTATGATTGGAATAAAGGGTATGTTTATTTATCTGGACTAGAGAAGAAGTTTTAGGTCCTATGCACGATTGGGATGAAGGGTATTTTAGGCATACTTTTGAATTTCTACTGGAGTTCATGCTACTGGTCAGTCACTTATTTCAACAGAAATTCATTCAATTTCTCCTCGCATCTCATGTTTTTCCAGTTTCCCTCACAGATTATTTTGAACTTAACTGTCATTCACACCACTACCAAAATTCACTATATGTGCATAAAAAAACTTAGAGTTCACCGGGGGATTCATAACAAGTGATAAGACTAAGCAACATGCAGTTCATTTAGACCGAAATCATCATTGGCTACACTACAAGAAAAAAGGGCTACGACAACGGTTTTTCCCCGTTGTTGTAGGCCTTTTAAAACCGTTGTTAGAAGTCCTGTGATTAAAGGGTGTGCTCAAAGACAACGGTGGAAAACCGTTGTCGTAGACGTCTAAAGATGACGGTGTTAAACCGTTGTCGGAGGTATATAAAACCGTTGTTAAAGGTCCTGTGGTTAAAAAATTCGCTAAAAGACAACGGTTTTGGAGTGTTGTGGGAGTTACAATTTGCGACGGTTGTTGAAAAACCGTCGCAAATTAATTTGCGACGGAAATCATCGTTAACCGTCACTAAAATTAGCGACAGTCGTAATTAAAATGGTCACTAAAGAGCGACGGTTTTATACACCGTCGCTAAATTTAGCGACGGTATTTTTTATATTTCGTCGCTAATATTAGCGACGGTATTTTATGCTTTCCGTCGCTATTTTTTTCAGTAAAATAAAAAAAATTTCACTTTTAATATTTTAATAAATATATAAAAAAAACTAACAATGCTAATTATATTCTTGATTTACTGTCGAAAATACCATATTCATGATTTTAAAAATTTATTAAACTTTAAAGAGAAAAACGAAATTAAAATTGTGTAAAGGAGAAAAATTTTAAGTGTTGTGAAGTGGTATGGTAGAAAATAGACTGAGGGTGGGGGTATTTATAGACAGTTTGTGACGGTTTTGACTTGAACCGTCGCAATTAGAGACGGTTATTTTTTAACTGTCGCCGATTTAAAATTAGCGACGTTTTTACAAGAACTGTCGCTTTATTTAGCAACGATTATAATAAACCGTCGCTAAATAAAGCGACGGTTAAATATAAACTGTCGCTAATTATAGATCGGCGACGGTTTACCAAAACAGTCGCTAAACTTAACGACGGTTATACAAAAACCGTCGCTAAAGTTAGCGACCGTTTTCGTAAATTCGTCGCTATATCTACATCGGCGATAGTTTTACTTAAAACCGTCGCTAATTTTAGAGACAGGTATACTTAAACCGTCGCAATATTTAAATTAGCGACGGTATAGTATAACCGTCGCTAATTTTACCGACAAAACCGTTGTCGTAGCCCAAAAAAAAACGCTCATAGACAACGGTTTTTAAAAACCGTTGTCGTAGATATATCAAAGACAAAGGTTTTAAAGAAACTGTTGTCTTTGAGCGGATTTTTTTAGGCTACGACAACGGTTTTTGTTAAAACCGTTGTTAAAAGTAAAAAGACAACGGTTTTTGTTAAAACCGTTGTCTTTGATGTGTTGTTAAATACGATTTTTCTTGTAGTGCTACCAATTTACTTGTTTCACCATCAACTGACACACATGCAAGACACATACGAAACGACCCCCTCAAACTTAGTGTGTGCAATGTCCCCATTGCACAAAAGACCAAATAACACATAAACATGAATGCGGACACACAAAAAAATTGCAAAATAAAAGCCAGACTGAAACAACAGTAAGAAATAAAATATAAAGCAGTAGAAAATAAAAATGCGTTGTAGGAGTCCTAAAATTTTAATGCCCTGATCTGCCGTCCAATCTACATACATTCATTCTACTCGGTAAATATGGCTTAGCTGGCTCTCTGTCCGCTTCTCCTTTATTGATAGGCTCGGTAGGCTAAGTAAGTACTTCCATTGGCCAGTACTTCTCTTGTTAGGCTAGCCAGTAAGTAACGTAAACGTAGTTGGTAAGGCTTTCGGGTGTCCGGTTTAATGTACGGATTTTACTGAAAAGGCAGACGAAAGTAAACAAGAAAAGGAAAGTTCTTCAAATACCTAGCTCCGGTAGAGTTCATTTTATATCAACCTATGACTAGTAGACCTATACAAAGACTAGAGTTTAGCATTTACAGATTTCTTTCGTTATCCTATTATAGGGGTTATTCCCCGTACAAAACAGATTGAAGGCTATTGAATTTAGAAAAGGTTCAAGATCCATACCGACATAGGGAGCTATGGTGGTAGCTTTTCTCCAAGACTTCGGAGCAAGAAAGCCCCCTAAAGGATGGAATATTCCAAATCATGAATGGAGTGACTCCGATGATGATTGGGACTTCCAATCTGAACAACACCGATGGTTCTCATATTCAATCTCAGGGGATATTGGGAGTGCAGCACCTGACGGTAGGACCTCTGAAGTTGATGAATTTTTTGAAGGTAGAGTCTAGTCTTATCATGCCAGATGGTTCAGATTTCTGAAGAAAGGGGAGCTTTTCCTTTGATCTTGGTTTGGTCATCTAACTTGCAAGCCTGTTGGGAACAGGTTTTGCCTTTCTCATCGGACCTTGGTTTTAGGAGATTCTTTGGAATGTTTTTGATAATCTTCTGGTTTATGGTTGACAGCTTCATTCCGAATTTTTCGAATCGCTGTTCCATAATAAGGGAATTTCCGTCAGAATGTCTACTTTTTACGCTAGGACCCTGAGATGAAAGTACTTTCGCAGAAGTGATGCTTCAATGTGTCTTAAGGTGGACAAAACGACTTCTTCATAGTTTGGTTTCTGAAGGACCCTCCTAATCTCCTCGGGGAAGTATTTTTGTAGGGTGACTGACTAATGCCTGTTCTTTCTGGACGTAGCCATACAAGGAATCTATGTATTCTTTCAAGGAGGATTTTTTATAAGGAAGAAGGGCTTATTAGATTATGTCTGAGGTATTTATACCCTAATTTATTCTTGAATGATCCTCTAAGGTAAGGTATGCCAAGACGTTAGTTCTATCGGAACTAAAGAATCATGGGTAATACCAGCTAGAAGCATTATACAGACCAAATAATGTTTATTCATTTGATCTGAAGTCAGAGCGAGATCTTTGAAATTCAATCAGAACAGCACTGGGTGAGTAAGAAATAGGATTCTTAGAAGGGGAAACAGTGAACTCCCCTGATCAAGGCTCCTCCTCGTCGTGCTCTGGTGGTGGCACTCCTGATGCATCCCCCTGCTGAAGATAGTCATATTGAAACTGGTAGGGGGGAATGAATGGTGGAAGTGGTGGTATGGTCCCAGGGTCCACGCCTCCGTGGATGAGCATAGTGTGCATCATGGAGCCGAGATGGGCAAAATGTGCCGTGAAGTTGGTATTGTCCTGCTCTTGGTGAGCCATGAAGGCAAGACCCTCATCCATTTTTTCGTTCTGAGTGCGTTTGCGGGGGACGGCGGTGCTTGATCCACCTGCATCTTCCTCGTGAGTAGGGAAATCACAATTCCGCTTAGCAAGTTTCCGTTGGAGGTCTTCCACACAAATGGCCTTCATCGCCTGTAACCATTCCTCATCATCACGGAATACAACTCCATCCCTGGCACACAATTCTGAAATGATAGTGGGAAAGAAGAGGCCGACATGACTATTGTAAGCACTCAATATAATCTGAGAATTTATAAGTTTGCCCACGTTGATGTCGTATCCCTCTGTTAAAGCAAACAGTAGCACCGCCCGCTTTTTTGCACCTCGCTCTTATGCGAGACCGGCATCATCTGTCGGGCTACAAATAGATACCAAAGGGCAATTCCAGCTTTCAAATATTTCTCGTCAAAACAGCTTGGCTGTCCGCCCAACGGTTTCCACATCGCGCCCGGATGGCACGACGTTGCGAGTATCATATCATAGTTGGGGTCGGCTTCCAATACCTCAAATCGAGAGTCATCAACTTCAACCGTCTCTAATAGTGCGTTTATTGTAACAGAGTCAGACGGTACAAGTCGAGCTCTCACAAAAACCTTACCATCCTTCCCTTCCGCCGCATTGGCATAGAGTTCCCGAACCACTTTGACCACTGCCGCCTTCGATTGATTTCCAAATTGTTCCCATCCACTCCTATCCAACTCCACAAGAGGATCTAAATATCTTCAAACTGCCTACGGAATCCCTTCTCGGCAATGGGGTTTCTATAAATCTTAGCATGATCATATCGACCTTAGCTGCCTCACTCACAAAACGATATCTTATCAAATGACGAAGATGACGAGGAAGAGCCGGGTTTACCTTTTTGTTTCTTGGGAGCCATGGTGGTGGATGATAGAGAAGGTGACCTGCGGGAAGAAGATGACCGGAGAGCGGGAGATGCTTGATTCCTAATGAAGAGTGTGCCACATTGCCAAAAATTGGACTTGGGACTGAAATTTCTGCACAAAGAAACGAGAAGAGGCGATAGAGAGTGTTAGGGATTTGAGAGATCTGCAGAATGAGAAAAGGGAAAGGGAATCGCGTTTTTTAATTTTAGTCGCGCTCAAGCGGTAGAAAATTACAGCTCGAGCGCCGAGCTCTCTGGAATTTTTCTCCCGACATAAACGTTCGCACTCGAGTGGTATAAAATTACCGCTCGAGCGCCGAGCTCTCTGGAATTTTTTTTATTTTATTGAGAATAACAGTAAAAATAAATAATAATAATAAATAAATAAAAATAACTTACAAAAAAATAGAATTAAATGCAAGATAAGGGAAAGAGAGCTAGTTCTCAATTTATAGTCGAGAGCTTGACTGTCGGTCAGTCTCAATTCGGATTGTCTTGGAACCGGGTGATTCCAAGTTGTGGCTCAATTTTGCCACCCATGTAGTGCTCTTTAGTCGCTGTGCATTGACCGTAAATGTCACATCCTTTCCATCGTGCAGTTCCACGGCTCCCGACGGGTACACTTTAGAAACCACAAACGGATCAGACCATCGCGACTTCAATTTTCCGAGAAATAATTGCAACCGAGAGTTGTAGAGCAGGATATTTTCACCTTCTTTGAATTCCCTTTCGATGATCCGCCTATCATGAGCTTTCTTTGTCTTTTCTTTGTCTGACAGTGCAAGATCATATGCCAGATTCCGGAATGCCTCCAACTGATCCAGTTGAAGCAGACGTCGTTCACCTGCATCAGTAAAGTTAAAGTTTAGTGCTTTTGTAGCCCAATATGCCGGATGCTCTAACTCTACAGGTAGATGACACGCTTTACCAAACAATAACCTATATGGTGTAGTGCCTATAGGTGTTTTGAACGCAGTTCTATATGCCCAAAGAATATCATCTAACTCACTGACCAGTCTTTCCGACTGACACCTACAACTTTTTCCAGAATCCGTTTGATCTCTCGGTTCGACACTTCCACTTGACCACTCGTCTGGTGATGATAGGGGGTAGAGATCTTATATGTGACACCGTATTTGCTCAAAAGTTTTTCAAAGAGTTTGTTGCAAAAATGGGTGCCACCATCACTAATGATTGCTCGTGGTGTCCCAAACCAGTTAAAAATATTTTTCTTTAAAAATTTCAAGACCACTTGAGCATCATTAGTGGCATATGCTTGTGCTTCTACCCACTTAGACACATAGTCAACCGCCACCAAAATATACTTTTTCGTGAACGAGCTGGGAAACGGTCCCATGAAGTCTATCCCCCACACATGAAAGACCTCACACTCAATGATATTATTCAATGGCATTTCATGACAGTTAGAGATGTTACCTGTCCGCTGGCATTTATCACAGGCTAGCACATAAGAACGAGCATCCTTAATGAGGTTTGGCCAATAAAACAACATTGAAGTACCTTAGATGCCGTCTTTTTTGGCCCAAAATGACCACCTACCTCACGGTTATGGCAATGGTTAAGAATTTGACCGAACTCCTCCTCTGCAACATACCTTCTTATCATGGAATCTGCACAGATCTTAAACAAAAATGGTTCCTCCCAAAAATAATGTTTCATGTAAGAAAAAAATTTCTTACGTTGGTGAAACGATAGATTGGGTGGTGGACTTAGACATACCCGGCTCTCTACTTGCTATCATCTTTGCTAACTGTCCAATCTGATTTTCTAGCCCCTTTATCGATGCATCTTGATTTTGGAGTCTAGTTTCGGTAGATGAGATGAACTTAGACATCCATCTACTCCAAATTGGACTTCTCTTCTCTAGGAGGGTTAGATATGTACATCGGTTGTTTCCCATATTGTTGTCCTCCTTGTGGTCGATTCTGACTATTTTGACCACCCCACGAGAAGTTGGGATGTTTCCTCCATCGAGGATTATATGTGTTCGAATACGGATCATTCCTAGGACGGTTTAGGACTTTCACTTGATTCACGGGTGCCTCATTTTGCACATAGAAGGGATTGTCATCTTGACAGTCCTTCACAAAATGTTCACCCCTACACTTATCACAGAATATCTCTTGAAGACGCATAGCCGTGCTACCCATATTCAAGCCATCCAGTTTCCTGTTCAAGACATCAAGTTGTGCAGTAATAGCAGAAAGGTCAGTTACCTGGTGAACTCCTACACTTCTCCGCTGGTTGTTCTTTTTAGACTGAGGATGATAGCTGCTAGCTGCCATCTCCTCCAATAACTCATATCCTTCCTCAGCAGTTTTTCTCAACAGGTTCCCACAAGCAGCAGCATCTATCATAGTATGATTAGGAGTAAGCAGGGCATAATAAAAGGTTTGAACAACTAACCCAAATGGAAGTTCGTGATGAGGACATCTTCTTAATAGATCTTTGAAGCGCTCCCATGCCTCATATAAAGACTCCTGCTCGAATAGAGAAAATGTGGTGATGTTTGCCCACAGCTTCATGGTCTTAGATGTAGGGAAATATTTGATGAGAAACGCTTTTGCCATTGATGAAACTTAAAATTAATAATTTATTATATGTTAAAACCTATATTTTAAAATTTAAGTTTCATTAAAATTATAAAATTATGTTATTTTAGTATTGTGTGTTTATATTTAAATGTCTTACTAAATATGTTTTATTTTCAGGTTTTCTACGTGTTGGTAAAATAATGATAACTCAAGCTAGAAATTTCAAATGGAGGTGATTCAAACATATTTGGAATCCTTGAGAAATTATCTACAACTTTTCAGAAGACATGATTGCCTAAAAAGTTGGTTAAGATGATCAAATTGTGAAAATATCAAAATGAGGACAAATTTTCTTTCACCATGACCAGCATATAGTAAAAAAAATCATAACTATTTCAATATTTAACCAAATGAGGTGAACCAAATAGACAAATTCATCTACAAAAATTCCCCACTTGTTTGCTGTTTTGAGCAGAGTCAAATTCGGTGATTAAAGTTGTGGAACAAAGCATCGAAAGAAGGGACATGGAATTAAAGTTGGAAGAGACAAAGACTACTATTACAACTACATGGCATTAATAAAATTTTTGACCCTTTCTCTCATTTGGCCTATAAATAGAGGCCTTGTGCTAGCTTAAAATCATTCTATCTTATTGTAAAATATAGTGTGAGTGTGTATAAAAGTTCTAAGTTCCAATATATTTTTCATTTTTCAAATTATGAGTGATGTTTTTAGTGTTGATCAAAAGTAAGTTCATGGAAAGCTAAATCTATTATGTCAAGGTGAAGAGGTTGAATTCTTGGTGAAGTAAGATTGTTTATATTTTGTATATTCTTTCTTTATTTCTTTTCATTTTGCTAATATCTTTTTATTGTAGGTATAAAAATGAATTATTTGTTGTTATCAATTTACATCAAATTCTTGACACCATTGAAGTGGTTATCTTGATTTGTTGTTTAATTTTGATACAATAAATATTTCTTCAATTATTATTGTTATATT
>NC_133318.1:10069812-10076122 GCF_012295235.1 Primulina huaijiensis
AGTTATATATTTATATAGTTATATATATAATAATAGGTACCATATATAAAATATCGGTGAATTCGGTATTTTCTATAGTGGGAACTATATTATATTAGGTGTCTGTTTAAATATTTAATTTTCTTAGAACCATTATTTGTGATGGTTTCATTTGTTTTACTTTTAGTTAAACAATATTGCATAAACCAAGAATAAATCCTCGAGCCTTGACAAAAATTTATAATTGGTAAACTTCGTTCTTGCATTTGGTAATCTATAAATTAATAAATTTAAACTTAAAATAACCTCTCTGTGGATCGATCTCGTATTTATGAAATATATTATTTGCAGACAACCTACACTTGGGTGAATTATAATTTAAGTAGTAGCAAGTTTTTGGCGCCGTTGTCGGGGAGGTATAAATTAAGTTTATATTTGTTAATTATGTTTTATTTATAAGTATTGTGTTGTATTTTTTTTTGTATGAGTATTTGGAGTCGAAAAAAAATGGTAGACTTATTCGAGTATCTGAAAATAATTTAAACATGGATGATAATTCAAATAATCAAGATAATGATAACAATAATAATAATAATTATAATCAAGAACTTGATCAATTAAGAACACTTAGGCATCATATGAACCCTATTAGAACTAGTGCCCCATCTTGTTTAGTTTTTCCTCCTGGTGCATCTAATTTCAACTTTAAACCTCAAATTATTCAACTTTTACCAAATTTTCATGGCTTAGATTCTGAAAATCCATATTTACATCTAAGAGAATTTGAGCAAGTTTGTACCACTTATAATGATCAAAATTGTAGCATGGATATAGTTCGATTAAAGCTTTTCCCTTTTTCTTTAAAAGATAAAGCTAAAACATGGCTACAAAATTTGAGATCAAGTTCAATAAGATCATGGGAAGAAATGCAACAACAATTTCTCAAAAAGTTTTTTCCTTCCCATAGAACAAACTCTTTTAAAAGACAAATTACTACTTTTTCTCAAAAACAAGGAGAAACATTTTATCAATGTTGGGATAGATATAAAGAATTACTTAATACATGCCCACATCATGGTTTTGAAACATGGAGAATAGTTTCTCACTTTTATGAAGGTCTAATACCTAAAGATAGGCAAATGATAGAATTCATGTGTAATGGAACTTTTGAAGATAAAAACCCAAATGAAGCTATGGAGTATTTGGATTCATTAGCAGAAAATGCTCAAAATTGGGATAATATAGGCACAATAGAACCACCAACAACTAAAATCAATAATTCAACAAATGGGGGTGGTATCTATAATCTTAAAGATGATATAGATATTCAAGCTAAACTTGCATCTTTAGCAAGAAAAATTGAGTCATTAGAAATGAAAAAGAGTGGTCAATTAAAAAGTATTCAAGAAATTGTTTGTCATATATGTGATACACATGATCATGCTACAAAAGATTGTCCAACATTACCTTCATTTAAAGAATGTCTCCATGAACAAGCAAATTATGTTAACAATTATAAAAAACCAATACTAGATCCTTTTTCAACATCATATAATCCTGGATGGAAAAATCATCCTAATTTTAGTTGGAGGAATGATAATAATGCACAACCCTCACAACAATATTTTCAAAATAACCAAAATCATCAAGGTTATATTCCTTATGTTACACCTCCAAGAAAAAACTTTGAAGATGTAATTCATGCATTTATCCAAAAGCAAGAATCTATCAATATTCAAAACAGTCAATCTATGACTGATTTGAAAGAAACTCTTGCAAAATTTGCATCTGCACTTAATATTCATGAAAAAGGAAAATTTCCATCTCAACCTCAACCTAATCCTAAAAATCAAAATCAAGAATTAAAAAATGAAAAAATTGATCAAATAAAATCTGTTATTACCCTTAGAAGTGGTAAAATAGTTAATGATCCATATAGTAATGAAAACAAGGATCATTTAAAATCAAAGAGTAAGGATGATAATCCTGATACTTTTGAGAATGATGATACCTTAAATTCTAAAAATAATATGTTGAATGATAAATCATCTGAAATAGTAAATGAATCAAATAAACCTCCACCATTTCCTCATGCATTAACAAATCATAAAAAACAAAAAAATGATTCTGATATCTATGAAGTTTTTAAACAAGTAAAGATAAATATTCCATTATTAGATGCTATTAAACAAGTACCTTCATATGCAAAATTTTTAAAAGACTTATGTACTGTGAAGAGAAAATTGCATGTGAAGAAGAAAGCATTCTTGGCTGAACAAGTAAGTTCTATTCTTCAAAATAATTCTAGTTTAAAATATAAAGATCCTGGTTGTCCAACAATTTCATGTATTATTGGAGAAAATAAAATTAAAAAAGCTTTGTTAGATTTGGGAGCAAGTGTGAATTTACTTCCTTATTCAGTTTATGAAAAACTTAATTTAGGAGAATTAAAACCCACTTCTGTTACTCTCTTACTGGCGGATAGGTCAATCAAAATACCTAGAGGTATTGTAGAAGATGTGTTGGTTCAAGTTGATAAATTCATATATCCTGTAGATTTTATTGTTTTGGATACACAACCAATAGAAGTACATAATGAAATTCCAGTAATATTGGGACGACCATTTCTAGCAACTTCAAATGCTTTAATTAATTGTCGAAATGGAATAATGAAATTGTCTTTTGGAAATATGACTCTAGAACTTAATGTGTTCAATTTATGTAAACAACCAAGTATTAATGAAAATGAATATGATAATGAAATTGAAACAATTATGGAAGAAAATATACAAGAAGAAAACTTAAATCAACAATCTGAAGTTTTTTCAATGGAAAATTTTGAGTCTGAAAATAATTTTAAAGAAGATGATAATACAAAACTTGAATTAAAAGTTTTACCATTCGAATTGAAATATGTATTTCTTGGGGAAAATAAAACATTTCCTGTTGTAATTTCTTCCACTCTTCTACCAAATCAAGAAGAAGATTTAATTAAATTACTTAAAAAATATAAAAATACAATTGGATGGACTTTGAAAGATATAAAAGGTATAAATCCTTTAATTTGCAAACATAAAATTCATTTGGAAGAAAACGCTAAAACATATCAACAACCACAAAGAAGGTTAAATCCACATATGAAGGAAGTTGTTAAGAATGAAATATTAAAACTATTAGACGCTGGAATTACCTATCCAATTTCAGATAGTAAATGGGTAAGTCCAACACAAGTAGTACCTAAAAAGTCAGGCATCACTGTTATAAAAAATGAAAAGGCAGAGTTATTACAAGCTAGGATTCGATCTAGTTGGCGTATGTGTATTGATTATAGAAAATTAAATGATGCAACTAGAAAAGATCATTTCCCACTACCATTTTTAGATCCAATTCTAGAAAAAGTAGCAGGAAATTCTTATGACTGTTTTATTGATGGGTATTCGGGGTATTATCAAATACCTATATCATTAGAAGATCAAGAAAAAACTACTTTCACTTGTCCTTTCGGAACTTTTGCATTTAAAAGAATGTCATTTGATTTATGTAATGCTTTGGCTACTTTTCAAAGATGCATGTTAAGTATTTTCAGTGATATGATTGAAGAATTTGTAGAAGTTTTTATGGATGATATAACTGTTTTTGAAAACTCATTTGAAAATTGTCTTAAAAACCTAGAAGAAGTATTAAAACGATGTGAAGAAAAAAATCTTGTTTTAAATTGGGAAAAATGTCATTATATGGTTAAATCTGAGATTGTGTTAGGTCATGTGATATCTGAAAAAGGAATTGAAGTTGATAAATCCAAAGTTGATGTTATTGCTAATTTAACATCACCAAAAACGGTCAAAGAAGTTCGATCATTCTTGGGTCATGCAGGTTTTTATAGAAGGTTTATAAAAAATTTCAGCATAATATCTAAACCAATTTCGAATCTTTTAACAAAAGATACACAATTTGAATGGACTCAGATGTGTGAAAATGCTTTTAAAAAAATAATTAATCTTTTAATTACATCACCTATTTTACAACCTCCAGATTGGTCTTTACCATTTGAATTAATGTGTGATGCAAGTGATTATGCTATAGGAGCTGTGTTAGGACAGAGAAAAGAAGGAAAACCGTATGCAATCTATTATGCTAGTAGAACCTTAAATAGTGCCCAAATAAATTATTCAACTACTGAAAAAGAATTACTTTCAGTAGTATTTGCATTAGATAAGTTTCGATCTTATTTAATTGGTTCTACTACTATTGTGTACACTGATCATTCTGCCGTAAAATATTTATCAAATAAACAAGATGCTAAGCCAAGATTAATACGGTGGATTTTATTGTTACAAGAATTTGATATTATAATTAAAGATAAAAAAGGAAAAGAAAATGTCGTAGCCGATCATTTATCTAGAATAATGAATGAATCATCTCATAATGAAATACCAATAAATGAAAATTTTCCAGATGATCAGTTGTTTTATGCTACTATTATGCTCTGGTTTGCTAACATTGTAAATTTTATTGTGACAAAAAAATGCCTTCTCATTGGAATTCACAGGATAAGTTCTTGATAGAAGTTAAAAAAATTTATTGGGATGATCCTTGCTTGTTTAAGTATTGTCCTGACCAAATTTTTCGACGATACATACCCGACAATGAAGTAAGTAATGTTATTAAATTTTGTCATTCTGAAGCAAGTGGAGGTCATTTTTCATCCAATAAAACAGCTACAAAAATTTTACAATGTGGATTTTATTGGCCCTCTTTATTCAAAGATACGCATTTATTTTGCAAATCTTGTGAAAACTGTCAGAAGATGGGATCAATTTCAAAACGAAACATGATGCCTTTAAATCCAATCATAATTATTGAAATATTCGATAGTTGGGGGATAGATTTTATGGGTCCATTTCCATTATCTTTTGGATATACGTATATTTTAGTCGCTATTGATTATGTTTCAAAATGGATCGAAACAATTGCATGTAGAACTAATGATCATAAAGTTGTTATAAAATTTTTAAAAGAAAATATTTTTAGCCGTTTTTGAATACCTAGAGCAATAATTAGTGATGGGGGAAGTAATTTTATAAATTAATCATTTTCTTCTTTGTTAATAAAATATGGCATTACACATAAAGTTTCTACCCCATATCATCCTCAAAGTAATGGTCAAGTTGAACTTACAAATAGAGAAATAAAACAAATTTTAGAAAAAACAGTTAATCCAAATCGAAAGATTGGTCTTTAAGATTAACTGATGCATTATGGGCATATAGAACTTCATTTAAGACATCATTAGGGATGTCACCATATAGGTTAGTTTTTGGTAAACATTGTCATTTACCGGTTGAACTTGAACATAAAGCTTATTGGGCAATTAAAGCATTTAATATTAATTTAGATGATGCATCTAAATTAAGAAAATTGCAACTAGAAGAATTAAGAAATGATGCATATGAAAATTCAAAGATTTATAAAGATAAAACTAAAGCCTTTCATGATAAAAATATTATGAGAAAGTCTTTTGAAATTGGACAAAAAGTTTTACTTTATCATTCTCGTTTGCATTTATTCTTAGGAAAACTAAGATCGAGATGGTTATGACCATTTGTAGTTAAATTTGTTTATCCTCATGGTGCTATTGATATTGAAAATCCTAAAAATAATGACATGTTTAAAGTTAATGGGCAAAGACTTAAGCCTTTTATAGAAAATGAAATTCTTAATGATGATTTTATGCCTTTATATAATCCACAATAGTTGGTTGATATTTTCATTTTGTTTTTGCAGATTCTAGATCATTTCCCGGTTAAGTGGCGGCTAACGGTACTCCGTGACTATCTAAGTCGGTTTTTTCAGTTTTCCCAAAATAATTGAAATATATAATAATAATAATAATATGGATGCTTGTATTGTGAATCTTCGTGAATATTTTGCTTGTTTACCTGATAATGCGTTGAAAAAAAATTTATAAAGCTAGATGTGAGCGACTAAGGTTGATGATGTCGTATGGCATACCGAATGATATCCGTTTGATAATTGAAGCAAAAGTCCGATTGGTTGGGGAGGCAAGTGAAATAATAATAAGACATATGCCAGGATTTGGTAAAAGCACATATCCCAAAAAGCGAAGAGCTAAACGTATAGGTGGATGTCATAAATGTGCAAGGTGGACTTGTAAAGAGAAATGCAAAAATGTTGGAATGACATCAATGAATAGAGAAGATAAAATTTTATTCATTAAGAATGGTCTGAGTAAAGAGCCTTTGGATAATTTTCTAGAGGTTCTTGATACGCATTCTAGTGGGTACGTGCAAAATGAACTTCTTAAACTATG
>NC_133318.1:10076599-10096657 GCF_012295235.1 Primulina huaijiensis
AAAATGAATATGTTTGTATATTTGAATATATAAAACGAATAAAGAATCTAGGTTGTGATTTTCCGATAAATTTTATTACTAAGAGACTAGTAATAAGATAGTGTGGGGGTGTGATGAAACTTAAAATTAATAATTTATTATATGTTAAAACCTATATTTTAAAATTTAAGTTTCATTAACATTATAAAATTATGTTATTTTAGTATTGTGTGTTTATATTTAAATGTCTTACTAAATATGTTTTATTTTCAGGTTTTCTACGTGTTGGTAAAATAATGATAACTCAAGCTAAAAAATTCAAATGGAGGTGATTCAAACATGTTTGGAATCCTTGAGAAATTATCTACAACTTTACAGAAGACATGATTGCCTAAAAAGTTGGTTAAGATGATCAAATTGTGAAAATATCAAAAGGAGGACAAATTTACTTTTAATATGACCAGCATATAGTAAAAAAATCATAACTATTTAAATATTTAACCAAATGAGGTAAACCAAGTAACCAAATTCATCTACAGACAATTCCCCATATGTTTGATATTTTGAGCAGAGTCAAATTCTGTGGGGACCCGGGCTCTAACTCACTTATCTTTGGGATTAAGTGGATCTTTGCTAGAAAATGTGGGTCAAAATTTTGCTTTTAACAATTATAAACAAGTGTATATAAAACATACATAATGCTATCATATTATTTAACTCAAAGTATCATTTACTTGATCAAATACAAGTATCCTACTAGTGTTTAACATTTAAATACATGTCTAGTAATAAACCACTAGTTCTTCTTCTCCGCCCGAAATCTCCACGCTATCTCGATCTCTCATCTTTGTCTTGACCCTGATCCTGTTCCACCTGTTGTTATGCACACATACAGACACAACAACAGCCGGAAACTCCGGTGAGAACAAATCTCAGTATAAAACATGTATACATGCATATCATGCAATTAAATACAAAATCATAACACTTGAATCAGTAATTATGACACATTGGTAAATACAGATAAAACTCTTCGACTCTTATTCTTTGACTCGACTCATATCTAAGTCTAGGGATCCCGGTGTGAATAAGACGTAACAAGTCTCCCACCTACTCTCCCAATCGTGGTGGCGGTACGTCTTATTCCTAGACTTCGGTCATATCTGTATCGAATCTCTACAATCGGAGTCGATCTTCTCCTATGCTTCGATACCACCAAACATCTAGAAAGTTTGGCAAATCTGCCAATGAATCTCCTATCTCAATGCGTGTAAATAAATCAAGATAAAACACAAGCATAGCAAGGTATAGAAATCTAGTATGTGATTTTGGGAAACTCGAATCAAATCTAACTCGAGTTGTATCTTCCCAAATCAACATCAATTATACCTTTCTTTCGGTCAATCTGACTCTGTCGAAGTCTCGAACTCAAGGCCTGTCAATACTCAATCTGGGAAATAAAATATCGAGGAGTACAATAACAATACACAAATCAATTCAATACTGGATAATCATAACTAACTTAAATTCTGTTTTGATAGCATAACTGCACAATCTCAATATACCCAACAACACAAATATCAACAGATAGCAATCTCAACTCATAATCCATAACAATACAAATCTGATATCAATTCTCACTCAATTATTCCCGAAAATCATAACAATTTCAGAAACAATCTGTTCTTCAATCCGGTTTCAATTATACGATGTCTAACATGTCAAGAACCTCATATATGAATTATATCCTATTCTGACATTACCATAATTTCAGATCATATCAAAACTTCAGAAAACTTACGTTCGTATGAAGCCTGCGTCAATAGGAACACAGTACTGAAGTCGGATTCAAAATCGGACGGACGGATCTTGCGTGAATTAAGTTCTAAACTCATGACTTGAAGTTTTCCCGGAAGCTCCTCTCATTTCTTGTCTGAATTCTGAGGAAGGAATGAAGGCTACTTAGATATATATTGCATGGTAAATCAGAAGTGGCTTCATATTCTTGCTGCACGTCTAGCACATATGCGCGACCCTCACTGGCGCATATGCGCGAGACCTTCGGTCTCGGCGCTTGGCTGTATCAGCTGCTCGCGCATATGCGTGCACCATCTTGGCGCACATGCCGACATTCTATGGAAATAACATCTTGGGTACTGAACACCTCGCGCATATGCGCACCTCTTGTCGCGCATATGCGCGAGACCTTCGTCTAGGCACATCTTGGAACCACACTGCTTGCGTATATGCGCGCCCACCAGCCGCGCATATGCACGGGACCTTCTGTCCTCGCACATATTCACAACTCAACAATTCCAATCCAATCTCGACGAGCTCTGTCTATAATCATATCAATCAATCAACTACTCATCTCAGGTTAACATGATAAAATCTCGGGCATTACATTTCTCCCCCTCTAAGATATGATTTCGTCCCCAAAATCTCAGACAATCAATCAAAGCTTGTAAAGGAAGCAATATACTCAAAAGCTAAATAAATACTTACGTCATGAAAATAACTCTGGATATTTCTGTCTCATCTCTGATTCTGTCTCTTTGGTCGCTTCTTCAGTGCCATGACGACTCCATTGAACTTTCACCAGCGGAATAGTCTTCGTTCTGCGCTGTTTGTCTTTCCAATCAAGAATCTGAATTGGCCGTTCAATATAACTCAAAGTGTCGTCAAGCTCGGCTTCATCAGGCTGAAAGACATGAGAAGCATCAGACATATATTTACGCACCATCGATACATATAAGAAATCATGTATCCCAGATAAAGAAGGAGGAAGAGCAAGTCGATATGCATGATCGCCAATCTTTTCAAGAATTTCGTACGGACCGATGTATCTAAGAGACAACTTACAGTGTTTTCCAAATCTGACAACACCTCTGAAAGGTGAGATCTTCAGGAATACTCTGTCTCCCTGTTCAAACACTAATGGTCAACGACGTACATTCGCATACTTGGCTTGTCTATCCTGAGCTGTCTTCATTCTTTTCTGGATCAGTCTTACTCTATCAGTCATCTCTAGGATCATATCAGGCCCAAGCTCTGGTACTGCTGAGATGTCATCCCAATACAGTGGAGATCTGTACTTTTTTCTGTATAAAGCCTCAAGCGGTGCCATCTCGATGCTCGTCTGATAGCTGTTGTTGTACGAGAATTCACAAAGAGGGAGTGAATCTTGCCAACTAGTGCCAAAATCTAGCACTACAGCTCTTAGCATATCCTCTAAGGTTTGGATAGTCCGCTCTTACTGTCCATCTGTCTGGGGATGGTAAGCAGTACTCAGGTGCAATGTCGTACCTAAAGCCTGCTGCAGACTGTGCCAAAAGTGTGAAGTGAATTGTGGCTCACGATCTGATACGATCGACTTCGGCACACCATGCAATCTGACTATCTCTCTGACATATATCTCTGCCATCTGATCATATCGATACGTCATTCTGTATGGAATAAAACATGCTGATTTGGTCAATCTCTTTATCACAACCCAAATCGCATCACAACCCCGAGATGATCGTGGTAACTTCGTAACAAAGTCCATGGAAATGTGAGCTCATTTCCATTCAGGAATAGATAAACTCTAAAGTAAACCTCCGGGCTTCTTTCTCCCGGCCTTCACCTGTTGGCAATTCAAACATTTTGACACAAACTCTGTAATGTCTGATTTCATCTTTTTCCACCAAAACTGTGTTTCTAGATCGTTGTACATCTTTCTGCCACCAGGATGAATACTGAACCGACTACAGTGCGCTTCTAATAGAATCTGTTGTTTCAAATCTGAAACATCTGGCACCACAAGATGGTTATTTACATATAGAATATGATCATGTACCTGATACTCTGAGTGATGTCCCGATCTGACCATCTGAATCGACTTCTGAACATTCTGATCATTTTTCTGTGCTTCTTTAATGCGAACAATCAGATCTGGTTCCATTTGAATCGCAGCAAGTCGCAATGGTCTACAATCTGTATCAAATACTAATCCAGACAAACAACAATTTTCAATCAAATTAGAAACACCTATCGACGATAAGGATAAAGCACATACTTTTCGACTCAAGGCATCTGCTACTGCATTTCATTTTCCTGGATAATACTTGATCTCGCAATCAAAGTCTTTCAGCAGATCAAGCCTTCTTCGTTGTCTCATGTTCAATTCTGACTGAGAAAAAAGATACTTCAGGCTTTTGTGATGAGAATAGATTTCAAACTTCTCGCCGTAGAGATAGTGTCGCCATATCTTGAGTGCAAATACAATGGCCGCCAATTCAAGATCATGAATTGGGTACCGAGTCTCGTGTGGCTTCAACTGTCTTGAGGCATATTCAATCACATATCCTCGCTGGATAAGAATACATCCTAACCCTTTGTGAGATGCATCACAATATACAACGAAATCACCTGTACCTGAAGGTATCGTCCATACTGAAGCACTGGTCAATCGTCTCTTCAACTCCAAGAAGCTAGACTCACAAGCTTCAGACCACACAAATGGCGCATTCTTTTGTGTCAACTGGGTAATTGGCTTCGTGATACTGGAGAAATCTTTGATGAATGGTCGATAGTACCCTGCTAGACCCATGAAACTGCGTATCTCTGGCACTGAAGTCGGTCTAGGCCAACTGATTACAGCTTCAACTTTACTTGGATCAACAGAAATACCGTCTCCAGATATGATATGCCCCAAAAAGACAACCTGTCTCAGCCAAAACTCGTATTTTGACAGTTTAGCATATAATTTCTCATTTCTCAGCGCCTGCAACACAATTCTTAAGTTTTCGGCATGCTCAAACATACTCTTGGAATATACCAAAATATCATCGAAAAAAACAATTACAAACTCATCCAAATATTTCTGAAAGACATGATTCATCAGTCCCATAAACACCGCTGGAGCATTTGTTAAACCGAAAGGCATGACAATAAATTCATAATGTCCGTACTTGGTTCGGAATGCTGTCTTCTGTATATCAACATCTCGGACTCTCAGTTGGTGATATCCAGATCTCAGATCGATCTTGGAATAGACAGAGGATCCCTGCAACTGATCAAATAAATCGTCGATACGAGGCAATGGTTATTTGTTCTTTACCGTCGTCTTGTTCAGTTGCCGGTAATCAATACAAAATCTCATCGAACCGTCTTTCTTTTGCACAAATAGCACTGGAGCGCCCCAAGGAGATACACTCGGTCTGATATATCCCTTGGCTAGAAGATCTTCTAGTTGTGTTTTCAGTTCTTTCAGTTCAATAGGTGCCATTCGGTACGGAGCTCGGGATATAGGAACAGTACCTGGAATGAGATCGATGCTAAAATCTACCTCTCGAGCTGGAGGTAACCCTGGAATCTCGTCGGGGAATACATCGGCAAACTCACGTACCACTGGCAGATCTGCCAATGACGGGCTCGATTTTAGTAGATCTACTGAATAGACAAGGAACCCTTCTGCTCCTTTCTGTAACAATCGTGTCATCATCAAAACAGATACTAATGGAATCCGAGATCTGGAACCCTTACCGTAGAATTTCCATTCGTCAGCCATCTCTAGTCTGAACCTGAAAATCTTCTGGAAACAATCTACAGTGGCTCGGTACTTTGTTAACATATCAATACCGACAATACAATCAAAATCAGATAGCCCAAGCACAACACAGTCTAACTCAATCTCGTGACCCTCGAACTGTATCATACACTGTCTAACTGAAGTCACGGATATAAGACCACTTCCCAACGGAGAAGTAACAGACACTACGGCAGATAATGACTCGACAGGCAATGCATGTATCAATTCAAAACGTTCTGATATAAATGTATGAGATGCACCTGTATCTATAAGAACATAGGCAGGATAACCGCAAAGAAAACAGTTACATGCGACAACATTGTCTGGTGCATCTTGGGCCTGCTCCTCTGTCAGTGCAAACACCTGAGCTTGCTATCTGGAAGGCTGGCTCACTGTCTGGCTACCTCTGGGTCGGGGCTGGTTCCGTGTAGGGGTCGGCAGAAAGGAGTGAACAGATGAAACTTGCCTCTCAGGATGAGTTACTGACCTAGATGCTCCTACACTCTGAGCTTGCTATACCCCTTTCTGTGGACAAACCCTGGCGAAGTGTCCCTGCTGTCTGCAGATATTGCAGCGACCCATCACACCCTGACACTGCTCGGTAGCATGTCTACCTCCACAAGAGCTGCAATACACACCTGTATATTTTGTACTCTGACCAGGATCTCTGTGTCGTGATCCACTGGAGCTCGTCGAACTGCTCCCTGATCTCTTGAACTGATTGCCTTTCGCTTTCAACTGGTCTTTTCTCCCGCTGCTACTACCACTGATCTCGAATCTAGAAGGAGGTTGAAAAGAGAGCTGTGGTGTTCTTGGACTCGGAGTGACATAAGGAGTGCTTCGTTGCCTAAGCAGTCCAGCTTCCGCCCCCTTGGCACGGTTCAACGCTTCAGCGAAGTTGTTAGTTCTACCGGTATTCACCAAAGTAAAAATATCTGGATTCAAGCCATTAATAAACTGATCTGCAATGGCCTCATCATTTTCTGCAACATGAGGGTCAAATCGGAGCAATGCAGAGAACTTAGCAACATATTCTTCGATGTTCAGCTGTCCCTGTCTCAAATTGGCAAATTCAGCACCTTTGTCTTTTCGGTAGGACACGGGAAAGAATAGTTGATAGAACTCTGCTTTGAAAACTTTCCAAGTGATCTCTGTGCCACGATGCTCCAAGGCTCTTTTCGTGGTAAGCCACCAGTTCTTTGCAACTTCTTGCAGTTGATGCCCAATGAGTTTAACTCGTCGTTCGTCAGTGTTGTCAAGAGAGTCAAATAACATCTCGATGTCATCGAGCCAACTTTCACATTCAACTGAATTTTCTGTGCCCTTCAGTGTCGGTGGTCGGAATGACTGAAACCGCTTTAACAAAGTCTCCATCGGTGTAGCGATCATTGGATGTACTGCCCTGTTCTGGTGCCCGACCTGCTACTGGTTGCGGTACTCGTCGAGGAGGCATATCTGATTATCAAACGGATTAGTACACAATCTATACAATCTGTCTCAGTCCTCCTCTGATCATATACCTCTAATCCAGAATCGGTTCTGATTCAGTCTTTGCAAATAGATGCTGTAATCAACTTAGATAACAATACAACATATAATAGTGAAAGCAATAAATCATGCTAGCACAATCAGAGCAAGGAAGAAAAATTCGTTCTACCCCCGCTCATTCTATTCTATTTCAGTCTAAAGGATCTCTAGCTCTGATACCACCTGTTGTGGGGACCCGGGCTCTAACTCACTTATCTTTGGGATTAAGTGGATCTTTGCTAGAAAATGTGGGTCAAAATTTTGCTTTTAACAATTATAAACAAGTGTATATAAATCATACATAATGCTATCATATTATTTAACTCAAAGTATCATTTACTTGTTCAACTACAAGTATCCTATTAGTGTTTAACATTTAAATACATGTCTAGTAATAAACCACTAGTTCTTCTTCTCCGCCTGAAATCTTCACGCTATCTCGATCTCTCATCTTTGTCTCGACCCTGATCCTGTTCCACCTGTTGTTATGCACACATACAGATACAACAACAGCCGGAAACTCCGGTGAGAACAAATCTCAGTATAAAACATGTATACATGCATATCATGCAATTAAATACAAAATCATAACACTTGAATCAGTAATTATGACACATTGGTAAATACAGATAAAACTCTTCGACTCTTATTCTTTGACTCGACTCATATCTAAGTCTAGGGATCCCGGTGTGAATAAGACGTAACAAGTCTCCCACCTACTCTCCCAATCGTGGTGGCGGTACGTCTTATTCCTAGACTTCAGTCATATCTGTATCGAATCTCTACAATCGGAGTCGATCTTCTCCTATGCTTCGATACCACCGAACATCTAGAAAGTTTGGCAAATCTGCCAATGACTCTCCTATCTCAATGCGTGTAAATAAATCAAGATAAAACACAAGCATAGCAAGGTATAGAAATCTAGTATGTGATTTTGGGAAACACGAATCAAATCTAACTCGAATTGTATCTTCCCGAATCAACATGAATTATACCTTTCTTTCTGTCAATCTTACTCTGTCGAAGTCTCAAAATCAAGGCCTGTCAATACTCAATCTGGGAATGACAATATCGAGGAGTACAATATCAATACACAAATCAATTCAATACTGGATATAATCAGAACTAACTTAAATTCTGTTTCGACAGCATAACTGCACAATCTCAATATACCCAACAATACAAATATCAACAGATAGCAATCTCAACTCATAATCCATAACAATACAAATCTGTTATCAATTCTCACTCAATTCCTCCCGAAAATCATAGCAATTTCAGAAACAATCTGTTCTTCAATCCGGTTTCAATTATACGATGTCTAACATGTCAAGAACCTCATATATGAATCAAATCCGATTATGACAATACCATAATTTCAGATCATATCAAAACTTCAGAAAACTTACATCCGTATGAAGCCTGCATCAATAGGAACACATTACTGAAGTCGGATTCAAAATCGGACGGATGGATCTTGCGTGAATTAAGTTCTAAACTAAAGACTTGAAGTTTTCCCGGAAGCTCCTCTCATTTCTTGTCTGAATTCTGAGGAAGGAATGAAGGCTACTTAGATATATATTGCGTGGTAAATCAAAAGTGGCTTCATATTCTTGCTGCACGTCTCGCGCATATGCGCGACCCTCACTGGCGCATATGCGCCGAGACAGAAAAGAATAAGCTGCTCGCGCATATGCGCGCACCATCTTGGCGCACATGCGCGACATTCTCTGGAAATAACATCTTGGCAACTGAACACCTCGCGCATATGCGCACCTCTTGTTGCGCATATGCGCGAGACCTTCGTCTCGGCACATCTTGGAACCACACAGCTCGCGCATATACGCGACCACCAGCCGCGTATATGCGCGAGACCTTCTGTCCTCGCACATATTTACAACTCAACAATTCCAATCCAATCTCAACGAGCTCTGTCTATAATCATATCAATCAATCAACCACTCATCTCAGGTTAACAGGATAAAATCTCGGGCATTACAAATTCGTTGATTAAAGTCGTGGAACAAAGCATTGAAAGAAGGGACATGGAATTGAAGTTGGAGGAGACAAAGACTACTATTACAACTACATGGCATTAATAAAATTTTTGACTCTTTCTCTCATTTGGCCTATAAATAGAGGCCTTGTGCTAGCTTGAGAATCATTCTATCTCATTGTAAAATATAGTGTGAGTGTATAAAAGTTCTAAGTTCCAATATATTTTTCATTTTCCAAATTATGAGTGATGTTTTTAGTGTTGATCAAAAGTAAGTTCATGGAAAGCTAAATCTATTATGTCAAGGTGAAGAAGATGAATTCTTGATGAAGTAAGATTGTTTATATTTTGTATATTCTTTCTTTATTTCTTTTCATTTTGCTAATTTCTTTTTATTGTAGGTATAAAAATGAATTATTTGTTGTTATCAATTTACATCAAATTCTTGATACCATTGAAGTGGTTATCTTGATTTGTTGTTTAATTTTGATACAATAAATATTTCATCAATTATTATTGTTATATTGTACATATATATATATATATATATATATATATTTATATAATTATATCATATATTTCATTTAGACGATAGCGTGGCTCTGCCGGCTGTTCTAAAACAATATTATGATTTAATACTAATATCTAACAATCTAACATTTACTTTATCGCAACTAACTTTTACTTTCCGCATCTAACATTTACTTTATCGCAACTAACTTTTACTTTCCGCATCTAACATTTACTTTATCGCAACTAACTTTTATTTTTCGCATCTAACTTATTAAATCATATATTTTATTTAGGCAATAGCGTGGCTCTGCCGGTTGTTCTAAATGAAATATAATGATTTAATTTAACATTTACTTTATGCAGTTATAAATTTATATAGTTATATATATAATCAGAGGTACCATATATAAAATATCGGTGAATTCGGTATGTTCTATAGTGAGAACTATATTATATTAGGTGTGTGTTTAAATATTTAATTTTCTTAGAACCATTATTTATGGTGGTTTCTTTTGTTTTACTTTTAGTTAAAAAATATTGCATAAACCAAGAATAAATTCTCGAGCCTTGACAAAAATTTATAATTTGTAAACTTCGTTCTTGTATTTGGTAATCAATAAATTAATAAATTTATACTTAAAATAACTTCTCTGTGGATCGATCTCGTACTTACGAAATATATTACTTGCAGACAACCTACACTTGGGTGAATTATAATTTAAGTAGTAGCAGCCATATCCTCCCATGTGGTGATCGAAGCTACAGGCAAACAATTTAACCATGCTTTATCTTTATCACGTAAGGAGAAAGAAAATAAACGAAACCTAACAGCATCATCAGAAACTCCATTAAATTTAAAAGTATCGCAAATTTCAAGAAATTCTGCGATGTGCGTGTTGGGGTCATCTACTGCAGATCCTCCAAACTGGACTGTATTCTGAATCATCTGAATTATAGTAGGCTTGATTTCGAAGTGGTTTGCCCGCACAATAGGCCTCACAATGCTGGGGCGTGCACCATCCAAAGAAGGTCGGGCATACTCTAGCATTGGTATGTGGCGTGGCATCTCAACATGTCTATCTTCATGGTGTTCCTCCTCATGCTCGTGCTTGTGCCTCTCCATCAGTTCCTTCAGTCTTTGCTGTTGTCTTCTCCTGCAAAAAGTTCTTTCAATTTCAGGTTCAAACTGCTCAAGCTCCACGTCAAGTGACTTTGGCATGCACTGGAAAAGATATCTGTAATAGAATATGGAGTGTTAGCTCAAGAAAAATAAAATAATGCTAAAGGAAATAACTATAAATAAAATTGTGAATTAACAGTCCCCGGAAACGGCGCCAAAAACTTGATCGAGCAAAACTGGCACTGTGGAATCCTTACGAAAAATATGGTTTTGTATGCTCAAAAATTATTCGCAAGTGCACGATGTCAAGTAATAGTATAATGTACGTGAGTACGAGTATCGTTCCACTGAAGACTCTATTTGACAATTATTATTTTAAGTTATTAAATCTTTAGTAACAAAATTTGGATGATTGTTTTAATACTACTATGCTCAAATAAATATGAAAATAAAAAGATTCAAGAATTGAATAATGAAATATAATATATAAAATGGTTGATTAAAATTCAATGAGAAATTCATTTTTTGGGAATATCGGTTTACCTAATCCTCGTTAATTAATTAATTTGTTCGATAGTGATTGTATGCTTCCGACATGATTGCCTATTCAATTGAACACACTCTCGTGAGCTATGCCAAACTAATTCTACTCAGTGAAGTAATTAAATGTCTTTAAATATTTATCAAGAGTGAATCGCATATCTATCGAAATCCCCTAGTTTTCGACCCTTAGGACTATAATTATCGGAGCGTATCCAATTTCATATGTCTATGCAAATTGTATATCCACGGATTATACTACTCGTTCCTATCACAAGCTATTCTCTCGAACTCACTCGTAATATAAAAACGTTGTTAAAGTCAGTTATGCTCTAACAACACAATGAAAAACAGTAGCACATTCAAGAATAAAGCAACAATCAAAATATAAATTAATTAAATCAAATTTTGGGGTAGGATCCCCTTAAATCTCAACAAATATTTTAGGTTTAGCTACTAGAATTCATGTTAGAAATAAAGACAACACAATGTTTAAATGATAAAAACTAGAACAGAAATACTATGCGTGACGAAAGTGCAATGAATAATGTCTTAATGCCCTCAAAATCGTCCCCTCAACCTCTTCATATCATCCATATCCTGAAAATAAGGTAAGGAATCGGACAAGAAATCTTCCCAAAAATAGGTGGCGCTCGGGCTGTCGAATATTACCGTTTGAGCGCCACACCTTCTGTACTTTTTCTTGGGGAATGCGGCAGTCACGCTCGGGCGGTAGAATTTCACTGCCTAAGCGCCAAGTCTTCCGTATGTTTTCTTTTCGAAGGTCAAATCTCGCGCCCGGGCAGTGAAATTCTACCGCCCGAGCGTCACACCTTCTGTAAATTAGCCGCCCGAATCACTTCTCGCGCTCGAGTGGTAAATTTCTGCCACTCGGGCGCCAGTTTTTCTGTCCATTTTTTGCACATTTTGCTCCGATTTCAGTTTTCCGGTCATTTTTCCTTCAAATTCACCACGCCCAAGTGAGACATGATAACAAGCATATGCTTACTCTAAACAAACAAAACGTAAAAACAAAACCTATCAGGAGCTATCGCTCAAGCAAAGGAGCCAAGGTCTCATTAGAAATCCAAACACGTATTGAGAGAGTACCACGTCCTCCGAGAGATTGTGGAAAGAGGAAAGGTGTCAATTGACAAAGTCGGCTACGCATATAATGTTGCAGATCCAATAACTAAGCCTTTACCTGGACCATTATTCGAGAAGCATCGCGAATCGATGGGTTTGAAGCATATGGGTAGTTGGCTCTAGTGCAAGTGGGAGATTGTTAGAGTAGGTGCCATCGAGCCAAGTGTTGGCCGAGTGTTCACAATGAAACTCTATATATATACAATCTTTATTTTAAAAATATTTGAAATTATTGTTTTGACACATCTTTATCTGTATACCCTTGCTAGTTTCATAGATAAAGTCCTTGAATATACAAATAGTAGAAAGAATATGAGATGCTCATATGATGAGTATCATGAAACTCATATTTGGAATACTGTATCTTCTAAACAGCTCCTAGTCGATTCAGCCACCGCTAAGAAGGATATAGGCCGCTCGATTTTGAGACTAGTATCTGCGATGTGAGTACCATGTTTCATTGGTAGGGGACATTGTGATGTCCGAGCATGCAGATAGGTGCTCCTGGTAGAGTGCACTGAACAACCCTCCAGAAAAGACTTTCCAAGTGGTTCTCACTTATCGAGTGGAAACGTCCTAGTTTATGGTTGTACACCATTAGTCCTTATGACCCGGGACAACATTGAGACTCTATATGCTAGCATTGCACTTTGACTTGTTTACCGACTCATATGGGGTCATCAGGTGGCAAGGTTTGGTGTTCTGTCGAAACATATAGGAGTCGATGCATTGTAGTCGTGGATTCACCGCTTATCTTCGGGTATGGATATCCTATTGTATGTAGTATGAAATATCTGATCAGAGTGTTGGTAATAATTATGAATGGGGTTTCATAGATTACACCATCGATGCAACTACGACAAGACACATAGTATCGATTCTTTGACAGCTCTTGATATACCAATAGTTGTCGAATCGGTCTGGATATATTAGATGAAGGGACCGTATTGTACGTTAACCATAATTGAATGGTTCTTGCAGGCACTATCATTTGATACCTAGGGAATCATGTAAGCGATGCTTCTAGGTGTTTAGCATGATTGGTTGGGTACTATCAGACTTGAGTTCTGACGTTCTTTTTATCAAGGAGTTGATAAGTAAGAATGGAGCAATTGATGTATGATCATATAAGAACATATTTAGTCCCGAATCACATGGAGATGTGAACCCACTGCTAGTTGTATCAATGAATCATTGAGGGCCACACAAGTACTAGCTTTCTAGATCCCGTTGAGAAGTAAAATGTTCAATGTGTTGAACGGCTTATAAAGGAGTTTATAAGCGTAAACAAAATAGAAGTATGACTTCGATAAGGAAAATGTAACTTTTAATTTATGGAAGTGTTGTATATTGTCATCCCTTGAAGAGCTTAGTTGTTTGGCAACTAAGTTGGAGCCACAATCAGTCTTTTAAGATTGGTAGGTATATTTATCTAAACACACTATGTATGATATATTTTGTGTTATGTTATTTGCTACATACAACTAGTAGAGGTACTCGGTTTTCTTGTTGTAAAACAATTTTTTAAAACTTTCGTTGCGCATCCAAGCACCGTAATGATCCCTTTTCAAGGGAAGAAAGTCCAAGGACGGTCCAACGAGGTTCATAAGTATGTATAAAATGTGAAATAATTATTTTCAGGTAAGCGATTTGTCTTGTGAGCAAATTATGTTACAGGTTTGGAAGTCGGAGAACCTATTAGGAGGCCTCTCCAACCTCTTTGGAGGAATTATGTTATGTTAGGGATGCGAGATCTAGTCGAAGGGCTGTGATGATCCCTGCCGGCCCAGTAAAGTGGTTTTTTTCTCTCAAACGATTTATGTTATGAGTCACTCGCATTGAACACAACTCTATGTAAAATGATTTACGATTATGATTATTATGACGAGCATGAAAATATGATTTTATGAAATTGTTTGTGCAGGAAAGTCACGTTATACATATTTATGTTTATATTATGCTATGTACGAGATATGTTTAAATTGCATTGATTTTATTATGTATTACTTCTTATTCACAGTTTATGAATGTTGAGTCATTAGGATCACTAGACTTAATTTGTAGAGATAAATATCAGTACACGTAAAACCCATGCATTTATTTAAATGATTAAATCATTTATTTAATTTTAAAATGATTTTTTAGCAAAGTATGTTTCATGAATTTGCGTCATTTTAAAATTTTTATGCTTATGTGATGCACGTTAAAATATTTCACGAGTTTCACGTTTCAGGCGATTATTCGAGTCGAGATCGAGAAAAAGAGACCGGTGACGATTTTGACAATTTTTTTTTAATGCGATATTTTATTTTTAAGTTAAGGTTGGGGCATTTTAAATGAATTATTAATTTTTTTTATTTTTTTAAAGCCTAAATTATTTATTTAGTGATTTTAGAATTTTAAAACTTTTAAAGCTTAGCAAATATGCATTTTATTTAAATTAGAGGATTTTAGAAAAGTTTGAATTAGTTCACTATTTTGATTAACTTGTTAATTGAGTTAGTTTTTTAATTAGCTTTTTAATTATTAATTAATAAAAACTTATTCCCTAATTAACCAAAACTCACGCACAAACCCTTTCTATAGACACACACTCACGTAACACACACACAATTCTTTGCACTTCTATTTCAGATTTTGAGAGGTAAAAACTTAGGGTTCTTGAGAGCAAGAGCAGCCGCCCCTCCCTCTTCAATTATTTCCCAGCAAGTTTTTGTCACTTTTCTTCAAGAAAAATCGTGCCACGATCGTCTCGGATCAAGCCTCGCACCATTTCCGCTTCGGTATCGCCGTATCGTGAGTTTTAAACGTCAAAAAGAGCATATATTCTTTCGTTTATGCATCGATCTTGTCATATTATGCGTTGTGTCATTTATTATGCGTAAAACTACATGTGTGATGTGTAAAGTTTGAGCAGAAATTGTTTAGATTGCATTTTTAACGTTGTTGGATTTAAAAATAACTTTTTCTTTTCTTTTAAAAACTACGATTTTTCGATCGAGAATTTGGCAAAACTTTCACTATATGAAACGTAGAACTTTTTGATACCTTTGATTTGATATAAAATTCAAATTATTTAGATAAAAATTGAGTGAGTTATGAATGTTTTCGTGAGACTGCTCTGCGTTTTTCTGAAAAATGTGTTATTGACGTATTCTTGAAGTGTTTGAGTTGCAGGCTTCGTTGGACATTGCTAGGCCATCACTACTACATTTAGAATTGATATGGTATGTGTTTAGGTGCCATTTGAGGTTTCGTTTTGAGTAGGGGATGGCTTGGGAAGTAATAGAAACATTAGGAAGATTAATGGTGTCGAATCTTGGATTTTTGTGTCGTTTGTTGTTGCATTCGATAATGGAGTCGAGTCAGTATCATAGTGTCCTACGATGAGACTCGAGGCGTTGTTCAGTGTCTGTGCGATCGAATTTGGAGAATATAAGCTTTTAAGTCACGGAGTCCAGAAGACTCGGCGCCTGAGGGGTAATTTCTTACCGCCCGGGCGCCACCTTCGCTGTCAAGAGTTATATTTTTATAGGCTCGGTGCCCGAGCGACAACTTCTTACCCCCCAAGCGCCACCCTTTTGTTAGAGTAGGTGCACGTCGAGCCAAGTGTTGGCCGAGTGTTCACAATGAAACTCTATGTATAAACAGTCTTTATTTTAATAATATTTGAAATTATTGTTTTGGCACTTCTTTATCTGTATAACCACACTAGTTGCATATATTAAGTTCTTGAATATATAAATAGTAGAAAGAATATGAGATGCTCATATGTTGAGTATCATGAAACTCATATTTGGAATACTGTATATTCTAAACAGTTCCTAGTTGATTCAGCCGCCGCTAAGAAGGATATAGGTCGCTCAAGTTCGAGAGTAGGATCTGCGATGGGAGTACCATGGTTCATTGGGAGGGGACATTGTGATGTCCAAGCATGCAGATAGGTGCTCCTGGTAGAGTGCACTGAACAAACCCCCATAAAGGACTTTCCAAGTGGTTCTCACTTATCGAGTGGAAACGTACTAGTTTATGGTTGTACACCATTAGTCCTTATGACCCGGGACAACATTGAGACTCTATGTGCTAGCATTGCACTTTGACTTGTTTACCTACTCTGATGGGGTCATGAGGTGGCAAGGTTGGGTGTTTTATCGAAACATATAGGAGTCGATGCCTTGTAGTCGGGGATTCACCGCTTACCTTCGGGTATGGATATCCCATGTGTATGTAGTATGAAATCTCTGATAAGAGTATGGTGGTAATTATGAAAGGGGTTTCATAGATTACACCATCGATGCAACTACGACATGACACATAAAATCGATTCATTGACAACTCTCGATATACAAATGGTTGTTGAATCGGTCGGGATATATGAGATGAAAGGACCGTACTGTACGCTAACCATAATAGAACGGTTCTTGCATGCACTATCATTTGATACCTAGGGAATCATGTAAGCGATGCTGCTAGGCGTTTAACATGATTGGTTGGGTACTATCAGACTTGAGTTCTGACGTTCTTATTATTAAGGAGTTGATAAGTAAGAATGGAGCAATTGGGGAATGCTCGTATAAAGACATGTTTAGTCCGAATCACATGGAGATGTGAACCCACGACTAGTTGTATCAATGAACCATTGAGGGCCACACAAGTACTAACTTTCTAGATCCCGTTGAGAAGTAAAATAGTTCAATGTGTTGAACGGCTTATAAAGGAGTTTATAAGCGTAAGGAAAAATAGAAGTATGACTTCTATAAGGGGAATGTGACTTTTAATTTGTGAAAGTGTTCCTAAATTAGAATTTGACCAAATAAATAATGTATTTGAAAATTGTGATTTTCATAAACATTATTATGGACTAAATTAAATTAATTCAAATGTTGAATTAATTAAACACTAGTGGACCTAGTAGAGTCCAAATAATTAAATTAATTCAAGTGTTGAATTAATTAAATAACATTGGGCCTTGTAGAACCCAATGGTAAATAATTATTCAACTAGTGGGCTTGAGTTAAATCAAGTAAAGTTTAAATGGTCTCAAATGTGTTTGAGACATTTAAATAAAAGTCCATGGGCTTTGTTATTTTTACAAACCCAAATAGATTGCATGCATGGGAGATGAAAGATTGGGAGACAACTTTTTGTATAACCAAGGCATGACATGCACATGCTTAACTCAACTTTTTCAAGGACCAAGAAAATTCTTCCAACCTCATTTTTTATTCACCTTGGTCGAAACTTCCCTTAGTTTTTCTCTCCAGTTTTTGTTTTTCAATTGTTGAAGAATCCTTACACTTCGCAAAGAAAAATCCTCTTATTTTTCAAGTGCAAAATAAGAGGGGTTCTAGCTTGTTGGTGGTGGGCTTAATTCTGAGCAAGGAGTGCTCAAAGGAAGCTTGTAGATTGTGTCTACCATTCAAGAGCTTAGTTGTATATCAACTAAGTTGGAGCCATCATCAATCCATTGTGATTGATAGATAATATTTCTAAACACACTATGAATGTCATTTTCGTGTTTTTGTATTTGCTACACACTAGTACATGAGGTGCTCGATTTTTGCCTTGAAAAACAATTTTTAAACTTCCGTTGAGCATTCAGGCACCTTAATCGATCCCTTTCAAGTGGTATCAAGAGCTATGGATACTATTTTGTGTAGCATATACATAATATTATATTGAGATCTATTTCTAACCGCATGAGATGAATTTTCGCAACAAAAATCGAGGCCGTCATGGGGCGGTTTTGGGGAGCATGTTGCTGTCCATTTCGGGCAGCTCGGGCTGCCCGTGGGGCTGCCCATTTCGGGCAGCAGAGGCAGTCCCTTGTTTTAATGAAATATATATTTTTTTTTAAAGTTGGCCGGAATCTGGCGACGGAGATGACGACTAGGGTTTCTAAAAGTGTTTTGGATTATCAAAGTGTCATGGGCCTTGAAGTTGTTGGGCCATTAGATGGCTAACATATTTGTGAAATTTAAATGGGCCAAAATGTTTTTGGTGAAAAATGATTTTTTGGGCCCTTAAGTTTAAATTTAAAAAAGTTGTAAATATTTTTCTCATGAAATAAATAATTGAAGTTGGACTTTAATTATTTATAGTAAATTGTGATTTACAAGAAAATTCGGTAATAAATAAATTAATTAGAAAGTAGACAAAGGGGTTTGTATAATTTGTTAATTTCGTTTATAATCGTGGCGGTTAGTGATTGGATCAAGATATATAATATTGGATCAATTGATTATTGTGATAATTAATTGATGTGTATGATATGTGATATTATGCATGAAGGATTATCAAAAGCCCAAGCCCAATTTGCTAGGTGTATGCTAGGATATTTTGTGTTGAATGATTGTAATAATTATCAATTTATAAAGTGGGCTTGGTTTATGGCCCGTTCCCACCCCATGAGATGTATCTCTATTTGCCATGGATATTTATTTGTAAATATTAGTATAGTGGAAGATCAAGATTGGAAGATGGTGGCCTTGATGATTATGAAGATCGAAGACATGTAAATATTGGAAGCATATGTAATAGTTGCATTTGCATCCCATGCATTTCCCTAAGATTGGATGACAAGGCCCGTATTTCGTATTCATAATTTTGCGGAATTATTAAAAATTTTCTAAATAATTATTTAACTTGCCTCGTTTATAAATAAACATGTAAATAATCTTAACTTTAAAATAACAGCGGAAGTCAACATTGTATTTTAAACAACAATTTAAAAATAATCCAACACATTAAAATCGAGTTTGAATGACCGAAGGTGCATAAACTAAAACATGAGGTCCTCGGGTTTACTACTGCTGCCCCAAGATAGCTCACTGGTCTCCGCCCGCAGTCTCGACCTCATCAATACCTACAACAATCAAGTCTAGTGAGTCTAAAGACTCAACATATATATATCGTGAATAACAAGTAAATATACAATAAAATCGCATGCAACGTAAAAATATGGTATCGTAAAGCGTATGGTGAAAATCGTATCATGAGTAATTATATCTACGTACATATCTGAAAATCATACGTAAAAGCTTTGCTCCATAGAGCTCTGTCATATCATATCATAATTTTCTGGTAGAGATAATGTTCTAAGCAAGTGGCCCATAACATAACGTGAGCGCCTGATCAGACTAAACCACAGTATACTGGGCGGTAGAGATCAATCACAGCCCTTGGACTGGATGTCCGTACCCATACATAATCATAACCGGTCGTAAGTCACCGGGTGGAGAGGTCCTCGGTTGCGCCTACCGACTTCCAAACCCATAAGCATAAGGTGGCCACAAGACATATAGCATATATCTCAAAAATAAACATTTTATATTTTTATGCACGTAATATAATTATAACCTTATTTTTACCGGATGAGTTGGATCGTTCCCAGGCTTGCTGCGACTTACTACTAATATGTGACACATGCAATAAATCTTAACTTGCACAAAACTTGACAATTGAATCAAAAATGAGACGATTCGGACCAACAACTTGATTTTTAATCATGGCATGTACCAACCCGAACCAACATTAAACCGACGTTTAACCATGATTAAAAATACCCCAAACATACTGAAAAATATGCACAAGGACTGTAAAACATGAAAATAGGTGAATGGAACTCAAAACCATAAAACACTCTTTCGAGAGTCATTTTGGCAC
>NC_133318.1:10105907-10144997 GCF_012295235.1 Primulina huaijiensis
AATAATTATGCATGGCTTATACGTAGTCTGATTTTTTTTTTTTTTTCGGGTTCTACATTGGACCTAGGCCCGTGTTTAGCTCACACGGGGCAATAGTTTTGGGGCGATTGATCATACTTGTTTTGTTTACTGTTTATAAAATATGCATGATATGTTATAAATAATGAGTATGTGCGTTATTATTATGATAATAACAAAGTTGCATGAATCCGGCAATCATACAATCAAACATGGCGAGCTTTTAAAATAAAATTAATGATGAGACCTTTCAAAATTAAAAACCCTCATTTTGAATAATATTCAAAATTAATATCAAGCCCGAAAAGGGGAATTATTAAGGTGTTTATAATTTCCATGTCTTCCATTGACAATGGGTGCATGATGAACGCTACCCGTGTTTGGGGCTTGGCTCATATTATTGGGGAGGCCTTGGACAACGGAAAGCTGTGACATCCATTGACATGATGATGTGAACTACGTGGAACTCCCATGATTTAGGCTCATATTATTGAGGGAACTCATGGCGACCGTCCATTAAGGTTCAACATCGATGGGTAAGGCTTGACACGTAAAGATGAACGACGTCATATTATTGGGTCCTAATCAAACGTGAGACAAAAGTTTACATAGAGGGTTGCATGGAGATACAATTGGAAACTACCTTTTAGGAATTTTGATTGGCTGATATTATTCGAGATCATAATTCGCTAATTGGACCTTGCGTACCTACTGAGGAAAGGAATTTCCCGTTTTCAATAGAGGGTAGTGAAAGATGTCAAAAAAGTGGGAGTAAATATTTATAAAGTAAAAGTCCATACTTTATATCTTACCAAATATTTTAAAATAGTCATTAAAATTTATCTGTTTTACTTTTCAGTACAAATTTTGGCAATGTCTTCGATTCGCAATCCGCTATCGGCAATACTCGAAAAACACATATTAACTGGACCAAATTACCTCACTTGGCTAAGAAACCTGAAAATCGTCTTGAATTCGGAAAGGATAGCATATACACTTACTGAGTCGCCCCCTGTTGAGGCTCCGACTGGCTGCACTCCTGAGGAATTGCAGACTTACAAGGATTGGTATGACCATGACTTGAAAGCCAAGTGTTATATGCAGGCTTCTATGAATGATGAGCTGCAGAGGCGGTTTTAGGATGCAAAGAATGCTGCTGACATTCATTTGCATCTCAAGGAGCTCTTTGGAGAGCAAACACGTCCTCTTAGGCATGCTACCGTCTAGGAACTAATCACTTTGCGCATGCGAGATGGGGCCTCGGTCCATGAGCATGGCCTAAAGATGATTGGGCTAGTGGACAAGCTCGTTGGCATGGAACTTACGTTTCCTTCGGAGTTGACCACCGACGTGTTGCTCTTATCGCTGCCTAGCTAATTTGATCCTTTTGTGGTAAATTTCAACATGAACAAGATGGAGCCGACCCTTGAGGAGTTGGTGAATATGCTTGTTACCTTTGAGGCCACCATCAAGAAAGAGAAGTCGGTTCTTTATGTGGGCTCTTCATCTGGTACGAAGACTGGTCCACCTGGGAAGGGAAAGAAGCGTTCTTTCAAACGTCCCAAGAAGAACGTGCCCTTGAAGAGGCAAGCTCCGAGTCTCGTTGTGGCAGCCATACCAGTGAAGGCTGACAAGACTTCTGATATTTGTCATCACTGCAAGAAGCCTGGACATTGGAGGCGTAACTGCAGAGAATATCTTGCCCAGAATGGTTCTGGAAACGAAATGTTCTATATCGAAGTAAATATTTCTATTAACTCTACTTCTTGGGTATTAGACTGTAATGAGTTGCAGGTGATGGGAAGAAGTAGGAGACTAAGGGAAGGTGAGACCTTCTTGAGGCTGAGCAATGGAGGAAGAGTTGCTGCCAAGGCTATTGGAGATTTTACTTGATTTTGAACAATGATTTTAAGTTAGTTTTAAGAGATGTTTTGTTTGTACCCGATTTAGTGAAAAAAATTGTTTCCATTTTTATGCTTGATAAAGATGGTTATTCTTGTTTATTTAGCAAAGGTGTTTGCAACATTTACAAGAATGAATGTTTCATTGGTACTGGAGAACTTTAAAACGATCTCTACAACTTAAAATTGAAAGATATTCCACTAAACAATGTCCAAGCAATAACAACAACAAACAAAAGAAAAAAGATACTCTAAATTAGTCACAATTATGGCATGCTCGATTAGGACATATTTCCCTAAAAAGGATGAACAAGTTAGTGGGAGCGGGCATGTTTGATATGTCTGATATTAATGCTCTCAAGACTTGTGAATCCTGTCTAAAAGGAAAGATGACCAAAATTCCCTTTAATGGCCATGTGGAGCGAGCCAAAGGGTTATTGGATTTGATCCATACCGATGTGTGCGGTCCGCTTAGCATCACCACTAGGCATGGACATGCCTACTTCATCACCTTTACCGATGACTTTTCGAGGTATGTGTATGTGTATTTGATGAAATACAAGTCTGAAGCCTTTGAAAGGTTCAAAGAATTCAGAAGTGAAGTAGAGAAACAGTTGGGACGAAGCATCAAGACACTTCCATCGGATCGAGGTGGTGAGTACTTGATTGCCGAGTTCCAAGAGTATCTTAGGGAGAATGGGATTCTCTCGCAGTGGACTCCGCCCGCTACACCGCAGTTGAATGGTGTTTTGGAGCGTCGTAACCGGACTTTGATTGTAACGCCCCAGATTCGACGACTGTCCTCACTGTACCAAGACGAGTCTTTCCAGCGTGCTTATGTCCTCACTCACACGCATCGTAGGAAACTTCCCAGGAGGTCCCCCATCCCAGAATTTCCCCAAGTCAAGCACGCTTAACTTTGGAGTTCTTATGTGATGAGCTACCGAAAAGAAGATGCACCTTCGTGATATGAGTAGTACAAATCAAATCTTTTAAGCCCTCTTCAACTGTACAGTCCATTACATTGAACAGTCTCGGAATCCCTCTCATTCCCGTGTGGGATCGGTTCATTCATGTTCCCTCCACCTAGAAGCCTGCTAGGAGCCGGTCATTGTCCGTGCAACTGATGGCACCGGCGATCACCCCCCGCCCTCTTCGGCCCCGGGCCTCACATGCCCACCAGCTTCCGCTTGGTTCGTCCCCGAACCACACCGTACTAAGAGAGGTCGGCTCTGATACCAACTGTAACGCCCCAGATTCGACGACTGTCCTCACTGTACCAAGACGAGTCTTTCCAGCGTGCTTATGTCCTCACTCACACGCACCCTGGGAAACTTCCCAGGAGGTCACCCATCCCAAAATTGCCCCAAGTCAAGCACGCTTAACTTTGGAGTTCTTATGTGATGAGCTACCGAAAAGAAGATGCACCTTCGTGATATGAGTAGTACAAATCAAATCTTTTAAGCCCTCTTCAACTGTACAGTCCATTACATTGAACAGTCTCGGAATCCCTCTCATTCCCGTGTGGGATCGGTTCATTCATGTTCCCTCCACCTAGAAGCCTGCCAGGAGCCGCTCATTGTCCGTGCAACTGATGGCACCTGCGATCACCCCCCGCCCTCTTCGGCCCCGGGCCTCACATTGATGGACATGGTTCGGTCTATGAAGGGGTTCACGGAGTTGCCGCCATCCTTTTCGGGATATGCGCTTTAGACAGCAGCACTGTTGTTGAACAATGTCCATTCAAAGGCAGTTGATAAGACACCATATGAGATATGGATGGGTAAGTCTCCCAAATATTCTTATCTTAGAATATGGGGGTGCCCTGCTTTTGTGAAGCAGGTAGTGGGAGATAAATTGGATAGTCGATCCATTTTATGTTACTTTGTGGGATATCCAAGAAATTCAGTTGGATATTATTTTTATCATCCCCAAGAAACAAAGGTGTTTGTTTCTAGGAATGCAACCTTTTTGGAAAAGGAATTTCTATTGGATAGAAAAGGGGAGATGATAGAACTCGAAGAGGTTCGAGAGACACCCACAATTATAGAACCCACACCCGAAGAGCCAAGAGAGAAGATACAAGCTCCTAGAAGATCCGAGAGAGTCTCGAGAGCACCTATGAGGTATGTTCTGCTTCTTGAAGAGGGCCATGATGAGCCTATCCATAGATGTGATCCAAGGACATTCAAGGAATCGTTATCTGATGCCGATTCATCCAAGTGGCTTGAAGCAATGGAATCTGAGATGAATTCCATACATTCAAACCAAGTGTGGAACCTTGTGGATCCACCTGAGGGAACAGTTCCCATAGGGTGTAAATGGATTTACAAGAGGAAACTTGGGGCGGATGGGAAGGTATTGACCTTCAAGGCGCAGTTGGTGGCAAAAGGATATACACAGAGACAAGGAGTTGACTTTGAGGAAATCTTTTCTCCAGTTGTAATGTTCAAGTCGATAAGGATATTGCTAGCCATAGCTACATGGTATGACTAAGAGATATGGCAGATGGATGTCAAGACAGCCTTTCTTAATGGGGATATTATGGAAAAGATTTACATGTCTCAACCTGAAGGGTTTACATCTGTCGGAAGTGAGCATATGGTATGCAAACTTCAGAGATCTATTTATGATCTAAAGCAGGCATCTAGTAGTTGGAACCTCAGATTCGATAGTACAATCAAAGAGTTTGGTTTTACTAAGAATCCTGAGGAACCTTGTGTGTAAAAGATCAGTGGGAGTGCTGTGAAATTCCTGGTGCTTTATGTTGATGACATTCTACTTATTGGGAATGATGTAGTATTGTTGCAATCAACTAAAATATTGTTAGCAAGTAAGTTCTCGATGCAGGACTTGGGTGAAGTATCTTTTGTATTGGGATTATAAATCTATAGAGATAGATCGAGAAGATTGATTGGTCTCACCCAATCCACATACATTGATACCATCGTGAAACGATTCTCGATTGATGAGTCCAAGAGAGGACATCTACCAATGTGTCATGGCGTGTCTCTATCCAAGTCTATGTTTCCCAAGACTGATGATGAGATAGCGGTGATGACAAGCATTCCTTATGCATCTGCGATTGGTAGCATCATGTATGGGATGATATCTACACGTCCTGACGTGGCTTTTGCAATAAGAGTAGTGAGTAGATATCAATCGAACCCTGGTCTTCCACACTAGAAAGTTGTGAAAGACATCGTCAAGTATTTGAGAAGGACCAATAAGTTGTTCTTGGTCTATGGGGGTGGAGAATTGAAATCGGAAGGCTATACCGATTCTAGCTTCCAAAGCGATATCGATGACTCGAAGTCAACCTCTGGGTTCGTTTTCATGCTCAGTGGTGCTGTTGTCTCTTGGAAGAGTTCCAAGCAAGACAATGTTGGGGATTCCACCACTGAGGTCGAATACATTGCTGCATCAGCTGCAGCAAAGGAGGCTGTTTGGATAAGGAATATCGTCCAAGAGTTGGGCGTCATTCCTAATGGAGTTGCTCCTGTCCCGGTGTTTGGTGACAACACGGGAGCTATAGCTCAAGCAAAGGAGCCAAGGTCTCATCAGAAGTCCAAACATGTATTGAGAAAGTACCACATCCTCCGAGAGCTTGTTGAAAGAGGAGAAGTGTCGATTGACAAAGACGGCTCCGCAGATAATGTTGATGATCCGTTAACTAAGCCTTTACCTGGACCATTATTCGAGAAGCATCGCGAATCGATGGGTTTGAAGCATATGCGTAGTTGGCTCTAGTGCAAGTGGGAGATTCTTAGAGTAGGTGCATGTCGAGCCAAGTGTTGGCCGAGTGTTGACAATGAAACTCTATGTATAAACAGTCTTTAATTTAATAATATTTGAAATTATTGTTTTGGCACTTCTTTATCTGTATACCCATGCTAGTTGCATAGATAAAGTCCTTGAATATACAAATAGTAGAAAGAATATGAGATGCTCATATGATGAGTATCATGAAACTCATATTTGGAATACTGTATATTCTAAACAGTTCCTAGTCGATTCAGCCGCCGCAAAGAAGGATATAGGCCCCTCGAGTTCGAGACTAGTATCTGCGATGTGAGTACCATGTTTCATGGGTAGGGGACATTGTGATGTCCAAGCATGCAGATAGGTGCTCCTGGTAGAGTGCACTGAACAACCCTCCATAAAGGACTTTCCAAGTGGTTCTCACTTATCGAGTGGAAACGTCCTAGTTTATGGTTGTACACCATTATTCCTTATGACCCGGGACAACATTGAGACTCTATGTGCTAGCATTGCACTTTGACTTGTTTACCGACTCTCATGGGGTCATGAGGTGGCAAGGTTAGGTGTTTCGTTGAAACATATAGGAGTCGATGCCTTGTAGTCGGGGATTCACCGCTTACCTTCGGGTAGGGATATCCTATGTGTATGTAGTATGAAATCTCTGATCAGAGTATGGTGGTAATTATGAAAGAGGTTTAATAGATTACACCATCGATACAACTACGACATGACACATAGTATCGATTCATTGACAACTCTCGATATACCAATGGTTGTCGAATCGGTCGGGATATATGAGATGAAGTGACCGTACTGTATGCTAACCATAATAGAATTGTTCTTGCAGGCACTATCATTTGATACCTAGGGAATCATGTAAGCGATGCTGCTAGGCGTTTAACATGATTGGTTGGGTACTATCAGACTTGAGTTCTGACATTCTTATGATTAAGGAGTTGATAATTAAGAATGGAACAATTGAGGTATGCTCGTATAAAGACATGTTTAGTCCTAATCACATGGAGATGTGAACCCACGACTAGTTGTATCAATGAACCATTGAGGGCCACACAAGTACTAACTTTCTAGATCCCGTTGAGAAGTAAAATAGAATGTGGGTGCCTAATGTTGATTCCATCAGGGAGGACATTCTGTGAGATACAGAGATAGAATGTGGGTGCCTAATGTTGATTCCATCAGGGAGGACATTTTGTCGGATGCACATGCATCTCTGTATTCCATCCATCCTGGAGGTACCAAGATTTACAAGGACTTGAAGATTTTGTGCTGGTGGCCAGGTATGAAGAGAGACTTCCGTCGGTTTGTGTCTGAATGTCTCACTTGTCAGCAGGTGAAGGCAGAGCATCAGAGGCCAGCAGAGATGCTTAAGCCACTCCCTATCCCCGAGTGGAAATGGGACAATATTACCATGGACTTCGTTGTTGGGTTTGCGAGGTCAGTTAGAGGATCCAATGCTATTTGGGTAATAATTGATCGACTCACTAAATCAGCGCACTTCCTGCCAGTGAAGACGAATTTCTCCATGACGCAGTATGCGAAGCTTTATATCAGGGAGATAGTCCGATTGCACGGAATCCCAGTTTCTATTGTGTCCGACAGAGACCCAAGATTCACATCGTCATTTTGGAAGAGCTTACATGCAGCCATGGGGACGAAGTTGCTATTCAGTAAAGCTTTTCACCCGCAGACAAATGGCCAGTCTGAACTTGTGATCCAGTTATTGGAGGATTTGTTGCGAGCCTGTATGATCGATTTCCAAAGGACTTGGGAATCTAAGCTACCTCTAGTAGAGTTTACATACAACAACAGCTTCCAATCATCTATAGGTATGGCTCCTTACGAGGCATTATATGGAAGGAAGTGCAGATCACCAATTCATTGAGATGAGGTTGGTGAGAGAGCAGAACTTGGTCTAGAGATAGTTCAGCAGACTATAGATGTGGTGGTCAAAATTCGAGACAGAATGAGGATCGCCGAGAGTCGTCAAAAGAGCTATGCTGATAGGATAATGTGAGATCTCGAGTTTGCCGTAGGTGATCACGTTTTTGTAAAGATAGCACCTATGAAGGGTGTTATGAGATTTGGGAAGAGAGGCAAGCTGAGTAGAGATTCATTGTACCGTTTGAGATTCTTGACAGAGTTGGAACACTAGCTTATCGTGTTGCCCTTCTGCCGAATCTGGCCGGGGTACACAATGTGTTCCATGTCTCGATGCTGAGAAAGTATCTAGCTAATCCTTCGCATGTTCTGAGCTACGAGCCGTTGCAGTTAGCACCAGATCTGTCATATGAGGAAAGACCCATCCAAATCCTAGACAGACAGGAGCGGAGGTTTCGGAGTAAGGCGACCAAATTGGTCAAGGTTCAGTGGTTGAATCAATAAGTGGAGAAAGCCACTTGGAAGACCGAGGCAGATATGAGAAGCCGCTATCCGGATTTGTTTGGTAAGATTTAATTTCGAGTACGAAATTTATATAAGTGGGGGAGGAACTGTAGAGCCCAAAATCAGTACACGTAAAACCTATGCATTTATTTAAATGGTTAAATGATTTATTTAATTTTAAAATGATTTTTTAGCAAAGTATGTTTCATGAATTTGCATAATTTTAAAATTTTTATGCTTATGTGATGCACATTAAAATATTTCACGAGTTTAAAATTTTTATGCTTATGTGATGCACATTAAAATATTTTATTCGAGGCGAGATCGAGGAAAAAAGACCAATGACGATTTTGGCAATTTTTTTTGAATGCAATATTTTATTTTTAAGTTAAGCTTGGGGCATTTTAAATGAATTATTAATTTTTTTTATTTTTTTAAAGCCTAAATTATTTATTTAGTGATTTTAGAATTTTAAAACTTTTAAAGTTTAGCAAATATGCATTTTATTTAAATTAGAGGATTTTAGAAAAATAGGTATTAGTTCACTATTTTGATTAACTTGTTAATTGAGTTAGTATTTTAATTAGCTTGTTAATTATTAATTAAGCAAAACTTAGTGCCTAATTAACCAAAACTCACGCACACACCATTTCTACACTCACACACTCACGTAACACACACACACAATTCTTTGCACTTCTATTTCAGATTTTGAGAGGTAAAAACTTAGGGTTCTTGAGATCAAGGTCCCGCATCAAGCCTCGCACCGTTTCCTCTTCGATATCGCCGTATCATGAGTTTTAAACATCAAAAGGCATATATTCTTTCGTTTATGCATCAATCTCGTCATATTATGCGTTGTGTTATTTATTATGCGTAAAACTACATGTGTGATGTGTAAAGTTTTAGCATAAATTGTTTAGATCGCATTTTTAACATTTTTGGATCTAAAAATCACGTTTTTGATGTTCTTTTAAATAATGAGATTTTTCGTTCGAGAATTTGGGAAAACTTTCAACATATGATCGTAGACTTTTTGATACCTTCGATTTGATATAAAATTCGAATTATTTAGATAAATATTGAGTGAGTTATGACCGTTTTCGTGGGACTGCTCAAAATACGTTTTTCTGAAAAATGTGTTATTGACGTATTCTTGAAGTGTTTGAGTTGCAGACTTCGTTGGACATCGCTAGCCCATCACTACTGAATTTAGAATTGATATGGTATGTGTTTAGGTGCCATTTGAGGTTTCGTTTTGAGTTGGGGATGGCTTGGGAAGTAATAGAAACCTTAGGGAGATTAATGGTGTCCAATCTTGGATTTTTGTGTCGTTTCTTGTTGCATTCGATAATGGAGTCGAGTCGGTGTCATAGTGTCCTAGGATGATTCTCGAGGCGTAGATCATTGTTTGTGTAATCGAATTTGGAGAATATAAGCTTCTAAGTCGCGGAGTCCAGAAGACTCGGCGCCCGAGCAGTAATTTCTTACCGCTCGAACGTCGCCTTCGCTGTCGAGAGTTTCATTTTTATAGGCTCGGCGCCCGAGCGGTAACTTCTTACCGCCCGAGCGCCATTCTTTCTGTCTGAGGCCAGTAGACCTGGTGCTCGAGCGGTAAGATATCACCGCCCGAGCGCGGGGCCAGTTGGAGGGAGGTTTGGTTTCCTTTTTTCTTTAGGTTTCAATAATGAGTCCTTATCTTTTACTGTTTGGGAAATGTTCACACATCATTTTAGAGTTTGTTTCGGGGTTTGATGTCATGGTTAGTATGATTAAACGAGGTCAAGTCCCGAGGCATCTAGAATATCATAAGCTATTTAATTGATTCGATGGTGAGAACAAATACTTACGTCTAAGTTATGCAAGTTAAGTGTTGAAATTCATTTTAGTATGTTTCAGCAGTGGCTCAATCAAGATCCAACGAATCCCTCAACGCCAAGTAAGTATGTTCGACGTGCAAAGAAAATACTTTTAAGTTTTTGAGGTATGTTAAATGTCTTGTGACCAAATTTATATATGGGATTGAAGTATGCAAGCAAGTTTAAGAAAAGTTTTATGTTGATGGCACGTCTATGTATGTATGTACGTATGTTCAAGCTTTTGATATGCAAGTTCAAGTTTCAGTATGTACGTCCTATTTTAAAGTTGCTTGTGATTTTTATTACGCATTACTTGTTACTTCCAGTTTATACGTGTTCAGTCTTTAGACTCACTAGATTTGATCGATGCAGGTGAGGAAGATTTTGAGGAGACTAGGGCTGGGGACCAAGGAGAAGCCTTGAACTGAGCAGGAGGCTACACTCGAGGACCGCCCATGGTTTTAGATTTTATTTCATGACAATTTTTAATACTCTGATTTTACGTTATAGCTTACGATGTTTAAACATGTATTTTTCCTTCAGCAAACTTTAATTGTGACCTTTTTATTTCAAATATTTTTGTTGAACAGTTTATGGAGGATCGAAATTTTAAATTTAATTTTCTCAGTTAAGAAAATTTTTTTTTCCGCAAATTTTAAAATAGTTCAAAAGTACGGTACGTTACATAATTAATGCAGATGATGTAGTTGAGTAGATGGGATGTAGTGACCAGTGAGCATGCTCGGAATAGTGGCAGTGCAAACCTAAGGAACTCGTAGTTCACGAGATTTTACTATGCATATTTTAAAAATATTTACTATGTTTTTATTGCACTAGTTTCGATGACTAGTGACCAGTGAGCATGCTTGTACCCAAAGCTTTATACAAACTCTTCCAGAATTACGATGTAAATCTTGGATCAAGATCAGAAATGATTGATACTGGTATCCCATGCAGTCTAACAATCTCTTAAACATAAGCCTCAGCATATTGATTCATCGAATAAGTTGTCTTGACAGGAAGAAAATGTGATGACTTGGTTAAACGATCAACAATGACCCAAATTGAATTATAACCTTTCTGCGTTCTTGGAAGTCCGACGACAAAGTCCATTGTGATGTGTTCCCATTTCAACTGAGGTATCGGCAATGACTGGAACTGTAACGCCCCAGATTCGAAAATTGTCCTCACTGTACCAAGACGAGTCTTTCCAGCGTGCTTATGTCCTCACTCACACGCACCTTAGGAAACTTCCCAGGAGGTCACCCATCCCAGAATTGCCCCAAGTCAAGCATGCTTAACTTTGGAGTTCTTATGTGATGAGCTACCGAAAAGAAGATGCACCTTCGTGGTATGAGTAGTACATATCAAATCTTTTAATCCCTTTTCAACTGTACAGTCTATTACATTGAACAGTCTCGGAATCCCTCTCCTTCCGGTGTAATATCGGTTCATTCATGTTCCCTCCGCCTAGAAGCCTGCCAGGAGCCGCTCAATGTCCGTGCAACCTCATGGCACCGGCGATCACCCCCCGCCCTCTTCGGCCCCGGGCCTCACATGGCCACCAGCTTCCGCTTGGTTCGTCCTCGAACCCACACCGTGCTAGGAGAGGTCGGCTCTGATACCAACTGTAACACCCCAGATTCGACGACTGTCCTCACTGTACCAAGACGAGTCTTTCCAGCCTGCTTATGTCCTCACTCACATGCACCCTATGAAACTTCACAGGAGGTCACCCATCCCAGAATTGCCCCAAGTCAAGCATGCTTAACTTTGGAGTTCTTATGTGATGAGCTACCGAAAAGAAGATGCACCTTCGTGGTATGAGTAGTACATATTAAATCTTTTAAGCCCTCTTCAACTGTACAGTCTCTTACATTGAACAGTCTTGGAATCCCTCTCCTTCCGGTGTAAGATCGTTTCATTCATGTTCCCTCCGCCTAGAAGCCTGCCAGGAGCCGCTCATTGTCCGTGCAACCTCATGGCACCGGCGATCACCCCCGCCCTCTTCGGCCCCGGGCCTCACAAGCCCACCAGCTTCCGCTTGGTTCGTCCTCGAACCCACACCGTGCTAGGAGAGGTCGGCTCTGATACCAACTGTAACGCCCCAGATTCGACGACTGTCCTCACTGTACCAAGAAGAGTCTTTCTAGCGTGCTTATGTCCTCACTCACACGCACCCTAGGAAACTTCCCAGGAGGTCACCCATCCCAGAATTGCCCCAAGTCAAGTACTCTTAACTTTGGAGTTTTTATGTGATGAGCTATCGAAAAGAAGATGTACCTTCGTGGTATGAGTAGTACATATCAAATCTTTTAATCCTTCTTCAACTGTATAGTCCATTACATTGAACAGTCTCGGAATCCCTCTCCTTCCGGTGTAAGATCGGTTCATTCATGTTCCCTCCACCTAGAAGCCTGTCAGGAGCCGCTCATTGTCCGTGCAACCTCATGGCACCGGCGATCACCCCCCGCCCTCTTCGGCCCTGGGCCTCACAGCAACAAACATGCAGGTCTTTGGTGCTCAAACTTAACTTGCTGACATGTTAGGCATTAAGAAATATACAATGCAATATCCTTTGTAGAACCTGTTAAATAAGACTACGTATAAGCCATGCATAATTTCTAGTATTTTAAATTTAAGATGATTTTTTTATTATTTAAAGCATTTTTTTTATTTGATAGTCATGATTATTTATTTTAAATCGCATAAGTTTAGTTTTAACTTTTCAGTTGAATAAGTGAGGCCGGACTGGAGTTGGAGTATGAAGATAAAATTTAATATTAAGAAAACATTCCTAGAATTTATATAAGATAAATAATAAGTTATTCTAAAATATAAAAGAATGTTTAAGAATCTATTTAATTAACTTGAGATAAGTAGTAAATAAATTCTTTATATCAAATAATTTAATTTAAAAGCCTAAATTAAAATATGTGACCAATTGAGATAAGTTAATCTAGACTTATTTTAATTAAGAAATTTCAATTTAACATGTTAGTGAATTTAAATTAAAGATTTAGCCATGCATGCAATAAAATAGTCTACCTAAATTAATTTATTTGATTCACTAAAATACCTAATGGGTAGATAAAACTCTAAAGATTTAAAATACAATATTTAAGCAATATTTTTCCCTCCCATTATTTTAAAAAAAAATATCGGCCACCTCCTTTAAAGGATTTAAATATTTGGCAACTCTCCATTATATATCCCTTTCCTTATCCTTTTCTTGATAGATTAATCCTTTCAAGTTAATTCACCAATAATTAATAATTAAGCAATTTTTCTACCCTATTTTGAAGGATAATTTCGGCCACCTCCTTGGTAGGTTTGATTAAGTTGTCAACTCACCATTTTTAATTCATTTCCTTATCTCTTCTTGGGAGATAATTTCCCCACCTTTTAATCACCAAATAATTTTAAATAAGCAATTTCCTACCTTGTACCTAGACTAGAAATCGGCCATGCACTCCTCAAATTATCCCTCAAATCAAATCATATCAAACCATTTCCTTATCTCACAAATTCAAAGGAAGCAAGATTGATCTTGCCATTTAATTCCCTTTTATCTTGCAACCTTCTCTTCATTTTCCCTAGCCATTCTCCTTTACCCATTCTCTCAAAATTTCCAGTCCCTTTCAGCAAGAAAATTTGTGTGAGGCTATAGGAAAAATAAGAGAGAAAAACAAGAAAGTGAAGCAACTCCGTCTCCGACACGCCGCGTCGTTGTATTAATTTGTTTTTCATTTCAAACAAATCCAAAGCATTTTTATATCTTTCCTTACTCTTCAATCAAGTCATATTACTATTTTAAAACATCATATGTGCATGAATCATGAAGCAAAACCGAATTTATGTCAATACATTTTCGAAAAAAACATAATACATATTTTCGTCTCTTCCATTGTGCCTTCAAGGTTTTGTTGTTTTTGATGATTTCAGGGGTTGACTCGCACCCAGGCTTTCAAGGCTGCTTTTAGACACAATATAGGGTGTGCTAGGAAGGTGTGAGTCCGTTGGATTCACTCTCTTTCCCCCCAGCAACACGTTTTGACAGCAACTCTCCAAACTGTCATAGGGTGGCTCGATTTGCATGTTTTTCTGTCTAAGGCAAGTGTTCTGATCTTGGCTGCCCTAGGGGCTGTAGCCATGGTTAGAACCTTTCCCTAGCATGTCTAAGACATGACCAAGATGACCTTTCATGGCTTGGTTCATGGACCCATCGGTTTTAAACTAAACAATACACGACAGCCCCTTCGATTCCCTTTTCTTTTCCTGCATGTGTAGTTTCGGTTTTGAGGTTGGGTTGGATCTTGGTTGGCCTTTTAGCCCTTAGACATGGTTCACATCATACCTCTTGATGTCTAGATCATGCTATGGTCAATCAAATGACCACAGGAATGGTCCGTGACAGCAAGAACAAGCATGGCTCCCCACGCGTGCATATGCGTTCTCGGGTGGGAGCTTCGCGTGGTTGCTGGTGTCGTTCGAATTGTGGCTGGCCTAGGGCCCTTAGCCATGGTTCAAGCCACACCTTAGGATGTTGGTAAGAGGCTCTGGTCGGTGGTTCAAGCCCCAATGGCCAATAGTCTCGAAAACAAAACAAGGAAACACGGCCGCTGCTGCTGTATTTTTGTGGACAGCAGGTCGGCTTCTGTTCAGAGGTGTGTTTCGAGTTCTTGGTTGGCTTTTAGCCTATGGCCTTACACTGGACAGTACCTCATCAAGTTAGGAAGGTCATGTTTTTGTCTGTTTGTGATTCGGTCAAGTTTAGAGGTCGTACGAGAATTTACGGTGCAATGTGCCAAAGTGACTCTCGAAAGAGCGTTTCATGTTTTGGCCTCCATTCACCAAAATTTCGACTTGTACAACTTTAGGAGCATTATTTCATCATTTTAGGTGTAATGTAATCATGACTAAATGATGGTTCAGTGTTGGTTCGGGTTGACACGGAGTCATGGTTAAATACTAAGTCGTTGAGCGTAATTGTCTCGTTTTTGGGTTCAATTACGAAGTTTTGGTCAAGTTAAATCATTTGCATATTTTACATGTTAGAATTAGGGAGCAGTGAGCCTGGGAACGATCCAACCCATTTGCTAAATTAATACAGGATGTGTAATTATGTTATTTATTTATATTACGTGCACAAAAATATAAAATATTCATTTTTTATATTTATGCGATATTGCTTGTGGCCACCTCACTATCATGGGATTGCAGCTTATCATGGAATTATTACCTCACCTGGTGGTCACTAACCGGTTCATATTCATTTATTGGTACGAATATCCAGTTCAAGGGCTGTGATGATTTCTACCGCCCAGAATACTGCGGTTTAGTCTGATCAGGCGATTCAGTTCAGTTCATGGGCCACTTGCGTAGAACATAACCTCAACAGAAAATTATTACATGCTATTTCATGACAGGGCTCTACGGAGCAAACATTTCACTTACGATTTTCAGTTCAGTTATGCAAGTATTTATAATTATCCATGACACAATTTTCATGATACGCTTTATGACACGATATTGCCACGTTACATTTTACGACATGATATCTTTACATGGCATGAAATTTTATGATATATGTACTTGTTATTTACGATATATGCATGCTGAGTCTTTCGACTCACTAGACTTGATTGTTGTAGGTACAGATGAGGTCGGGACCGAGGGCGGGGACCAGTGAGCCATCGTGGGTCGGCAGTATTAGGAACCCGAGGACCTCATTTTCAGCACTTACTATTTTATTCCAAACTCAGTTTTTATTTTGGTCGAATTATTTTAAGTTTCTATCCTTAAAACATTATTTACTTCCGCTGCTACTTTAAACATTGGATCTTTTTATCAGTATATTTTATGAATGATGCATTTTATTTATTTAAAGAGAAAAGTTTAAATTTTTTCGCAAATTTTCAAGTACGAAATACGGGCTTCTCCAGTTGGTATCAAAGCCTATGTTCTTGTAAAGGGTTATACTACTACTGACCTCAAGAAGCTCACGAATTCACGCCTTCGGTCTATAAGTTTTACATTTATGCATTTTGTTTAAAGCATGAAATATTTTAACAGCATGTTTTCATGAAATGTTTTACGTCAAGATTTTAATTATGCAGTATTTATTTAAATTTAAAGAAATAGTGGAGATTATGCATGTTAGTTACGTATGGATTATTTATGGAACAGTATGCCTCCTAGACGTATACGTGAGCGCACGAGAGATGATGAGCCGCGTCACGAGGACGGTGAGAATCAGAGGCAGGAGAGGAATGGACCTCCACCCCCTCCACCAGACATGAATGCCCAGATGCTAGCTGGGATGACTCAGTTCTTCGCACAGTTTGCGAGGAACAATGCTGTGGCAGCTAGGCCGACAGGGTCCGAGGCTACTTATGAGAGGTTTATGAAGATGCGTCCGAAGGAATTTTCAGGGACGACAGATCCCATGATTGCCGAGGGCTAGATCAAGTCCCTCGAGGTTATCTTTGAGTTTATGGAGCTTGGGAATGTGGACAGAGTTCATTGCGCCACCTATTTATTCGGAGAAGATGCCCGCTTATGGTGGGAAGGAGCATCAGTAGGCCTGAACTTGGCTACTTTGAGCTGGACGCGCTTCACAGTGGTATTTTACTCCAAATATTTTACTGACGAAGTGCGTTCTAGATTGACCAGAGAGTTCATGACACTGAGACAGGGAGATCTGACGGTTACGGAGTTCATCCGTAAGTTTGAGAGGGGCTGCCATTTTGTGCCCCTGATTGCGAATGATTCGAGTGCCAAGCTGAGACACTTTCTAGATGGACTACGGCCGGTCTTGCGCCGTGATGTTAGGGCGGCTGGCCCTACTACCTTTGAAGTCGCTGTTTCCAGAGCTCTTGCTGCAGAGCAAGATGAGATTGACATTGAGAGGGATCGCCAGGGTAAGCGACCAGTTCCAGTACCACACCGCCCTCCTCCTCAGCAGCAGCAGCAGCAGCATAAGAGGCCTCATCACGGCCCGCCCAGAAACAGAAGACCGCAGCAGCGGCAGCAGGGACGCGCAGTCCCGATGACCTTTGAGCACCCAGTCTGCCCCAAGTGCACACGCCGCCATCCTGGAGCATGTATGTATGGCTCAGGGAAGTGTTATAAGTGTGGTAGCCCAGACCACTTGCTACAGCAGTGCCCTCAGAAGAATCTGCCTACCCAAGGCATAGTCTTTGCCCTTCATGCGACAGAGACGAACCCGGAGACCATGCTTATGACAGGTAACTTAACGCTTTAAGTTAATAATTAGATTTCAATGTTTTGGAATTGGGATTAATATTTTGAACTTAAAATTTGTTAGGATTGAAAGGGGATCGATTAAGGTGCCCTTATGCGCAACGGAAGTTTCAAAATAATTTTGTAGCAAGAAAACCGAGCACCCTAATCTTATAATGTGTAGCAAATACAAAACCACAACTATGACATTCATAGGGTGTTTAAAATGTTACCTATTAATCTCAAAGATTGATGTAATGGCTCCAACCAAGTTGTAAACAACTTGGCTCTTCAAAGGCAAGACAAATCTACAAGCTCTCCTTGTTCTTGAGTCCTTCCTTCAAAATCAAGCCCACCACTAACTAGGAAGATCCACCTTACACTTGCACTAGAAAATGTATGGCATTTTTCTTTGAGAAGAGTATATTTTCTTCAACCAAAATGAAGAGAAAAATTGAGAGAAAAAGTGCTCAATATTTCGGCCAAGTAGTGTAGAGAATGAGGTTGGAAGACTTTTCTTGGTCCTTGAAAAAGTTGAGTTAAGCATGTGCATGTCATGCCTTGGTTATACAAAAAGTTCTCTCCCAACCTTTCATCTCCCATGCATGCAATATCCTATTAGGGCTTGTAACAATTACAAAGCCCATGGACTTTAATTTAAATGTCCCAAACATATTTGAGACCATTTAAATATTACTTGAATTTACTCAAACTCACTAGTATAAATAATTATTTCAGTTGGGCTCTACAAGACCCAATGTGATTTAATTAATTCAAAACTTGAATTAATTCAATTATTTGGACTCTACTAGGCCCGCTAGTAATTAATTAATTCAACACTTGAATTAATTTAATTTAGTCCATAATAATGTTTATGAAAATCACAATTTTTAAATACATTATTTATTTGGCCGACTTTTAATTTAGGAATACTTCTACAAATTAAAAGTTACATTTCTCTCATAGAAGTCATACTTCTATTTTTCCTTACGCTTATAAACTCCTTCGTAAGCCGTTCAACACATTGAACTATTTTTACTTCTCAACGGGATCTAGAAAGCTAGCACTTGTGTGGCCCTCAATGGTTCATTGATACAACTAGCCGTGGGTTCACATCTCCATGTGATTTGGACTAAACATGTCCTTATACGAGCACACCCCAATTGCTTCATTCTTACTTATCAATTCCTTGATAATAAGAACGTCAGAACTCAAGTCTGATAGTTCTCAACAAATCATGTTAAACGCCTAGCATCATCGCTTACATGATCCCTAGGTATCAAATGATAGTTCCTGCAAGAACCATTCAATTATGGTTAGCGTACAGTATGGTCCCTTCAACTCATATATCCCGACCGATTCAACAACCATTGGTGTATCGAGAGTTTTCAATTAATCGATACTATGTGTCATATCGTAGTTGCATCGATGGTGTAATCTATGAAACCCCTTTCATAATTACCACCATACTCTGATCAGAGATTTCAAACTACATAGACATGAGATCACATAGGATATCCATACCCAAAGTTAAGAGGGGAATCCCCGACTACAATACATCGACTCCTATATGTTTCGCCAAAACACCCAACCTTGCCACCTGATGACCCAATGAGAGACGGTAAACAAGTCAAAGTGTAATGCTAGCACATAGAGTCTCAATGTTGTCTCGGGTCATAAGGACTAATGGTGTACAACCATAAACTAGAACGTTTTCTATCCGAAAAGGTTGCATTCCTAGAAACAAACACCTTTGTTTCTTGGGGATGATAAAAATAGTATCCAACTAAATTCCTTGATATCCCACAAAGTAGCATAAAATGGATCGACTATCCAATTTATCTCTCACTACCTGCTTCACATAAGCAGGGCACCCCCCTATTCTAAGGTAAGAATATTTGGGAGGCTTACCCATCCATATCTCATATGGTGTCTTATCAACTGCCTTTGAATGGACATTGTTCAACAACAGTGTCGCTGTCTCAAGCGCATATCCCCAAAAGGATGGCGGCAACTCCGTGAACCCCATCATAGACCGAACCATGTCCATCAAAGTTCGGTTACGGCGCTCCGAAACACCATTCAACTGCGGTGTAGCGGGCGGAGTCCACTGCGAGAGAATTCCATTCTCCCTAAGATACTCTTGGAACTCGGCACTCAAGTACTCACCACCTCGATCCGATCGAAGTGTCTTGATGCTTCGTCCCAATTGTTTCTCTACTTCACTTCTAAATTCTTTGAACCTTTCAAAGGCTTCAGACTTGTATTTCATCAAATACACATACCCATACCTCGAAAAGTCATCGGTAAAGGTGATGTAGTAGGCATGTCCATGCTTAGTGGTGATGCTAAGCGGACCGCACACATTGGTATGGATCAAATCCAATAACCCTTTGGATCGCTCCACATGGCCCTTAAAGGGAATTTTGGTCATCTTTCCTTTCAGACAGGATTCACAAGTCGTGAGAGCATTAATATCAGACATATCAAACATGCCCACTCCCACTAGCTTGTTCATCCTTCTTAGGGAAATATGTCCTAATCGAGCATGCCACAATTGTGCCGAATTTAGAGTATCTTGTTTTCGCTTGTTTGTTGTTGTTATAGTTTGGACATTGTTCAGTGGAATATCTTTCAATTTTAAGTTGTAGAGATCGTTTTCAAGTACTTCAGTACCAATTAAACATTCATTCTTGTAAATGTTGCAAACACCTTTACTAAATAAACAAAAAAATCCATCTTTATCAAGCATAGAAATGGAAATAATGTTTTTCACCAATCCAGGTACAAACAAAACATCTCTTAAAATTAACTTAAAATCATTGTTCAAAAGCAAGTAAACATCTCCTATAGCCTTGGCAGCAACTCTTGCTCCATTGCCCATCCTCAAGAAGGTCTCACCTTCCCTAAGCCTCCTACTTCTTCCCATCAGCTGCAACTCATTACAGAGATGTGTGCCACAGCCGGTATCTAATACCCAAGAAGTAGAGTTAATTGAAATATTTACTTCGATATAGAACATACCATTTCCAGAACTCTTGTGGGAAAGATATTCCTTGCAGTTACGCCTCCAATGTCCAGACTTCTTGCAGTGATGATAGATGTCAACAGTCTTGTCAGCCTTCACTGGTGTGGCTGCCACAGCGGGACTCGGAGTCTGCCTCTTCAAGGGCACGTTCTTCTTGGGACTTTGGAAAGAACGCTTCTTTCCCTTCCCACGTGGATCAATCTTCGTACCAGATGAAGAACCCACAAAAAGAACCGACTTCTCTTTCTTGATGGTGGACTCAATGGTCATAAGCATGTTCACCAACTCCTCAAAGGGCGGCTCCATCTTGTTCATCTTGAAATTCACCACAAAAGGATCAAACGAGCTAGAAAGTGACAAGAGCAACACGTCGGTGGTCAGCACCGAAGGCAACATCAAATCCATGCCAACGAGCTTGTCCACGAGCCCAATCATCTTTAGGCCATGCTCATGGACCGAGGCCCCATCTCGCATGCGTAAGGTGTTCAGCTCCTTGACTGTCGCATGCCTAAGAGGCCGTGTTTGCTCACCAAAGAGCTCCTTGAGGTGCAAAGGAAGGTCAGCAGCACTCTTTGCATCCTCAAAACGCCTCTGCAGCTCATCGTTCATAGAAGCCTGCATATAACACTTGGCCTTCAAGTCATGGTCACACCAATCCTTGTAGGTCTGCAATTCCTCAGGAGTGCAGCCAGTCGGAGCCTCAACAGGGGACGACTCAGTCAGTATATATGCAATCCATTCTGAGTGTAAGGGATTTTCAAGTTTCTTAGCAAAGTGAGGTAATTAGGTCTGGTTAATACGTGCTTTTCGAGTATTGCAGATAGCGGATTGCGAATCGAAGACAATGTCAAAAAATTTGTACTGAAAAGTAAAACAGATAAATGCTAATGACTATTTTAAAATATTTAGTAAGATATAAAGTATGGACTTTTACTTTATAAATTTTCGCTCCCACTTTTTTGACATTTTCACTACCCTCTAATGAAAACGGGAAACTCCTTTCCTCAGTAGGTACGTAAGGTCCAATTAGCGAATTATGATCCTGAATAATATCAGCCAATCATAATTCCTAAAAGGTAGTTTCCGATTACATCACAATGCAACCCTTAACGTAAACTTTTGTCTCACGTTTGATTAGGACCCAATAATATGACGTCGTTCATCTTTACGTGTCAAGCCTTACCCATCGATGTTGAACCTTAATGGACGGTCCCATGAGTTCCCTCAATAATATGAGCCGAAATCATGGGAGTTCCACGTAGTTCACATCACCATGTCAATGGATGTCACAGCTTTCCGGCACCTAGGGCCCCCCAATAATATGAGCCGAGCCCCGAACACGGGTAGCATTCATCATGCACCCATTGTCGATGGAAGACATGGAAATTATAAACAACTTTATAATTCCCCTTTTCGGGCTTGATATTAATTTTGAATCTTATTCAAAATGAGGGTTTTTAATTTTGAAAGGTCTCATCATTAATTTTATTTTAAAAGCTCGCCATGTTTGATCGTATGTTTGCCGGATTCATGAAACTTTGTTACACTACTACAAAAACGGCAAACGACAACGGATAAAATCCGTTGTCGTAGCCTTCTTAAAACTGTTGTAACTGAGGGTGTTGTTGAAAGTCCGTTCAACGACAACGGTTTTTATCCGTTCTGATAGGTCAATAGCGACAGTCGTGATTGCTACCCGTCGCTAATTTTAAATTAGCGACGGTTACATAAACCGTCGCTACTTAAATCAGCGACCGTTTTGTAAACCGTCGCTAATTTTATTGTAAACCGTCGCTAATTTAAAATTAGCGACGGTAGATTCACGACCATCGCTAATGTTAGCGACGGGCATCTTTCAAGAGTTCCGTAACTAATTTGTTTCGAAAAATAAAAAAAAAATACTTTTAATAATTTATTAAATATAAAAGAAACTAATAATCTAAATTAAAATTGTGAAAAAGAAAAAAATTTTAAGTGTTGTGAAGTAGTAAAATCGTGTAAAAGAGAAAAATTTTAAGTGTTATAAAGTGGTTAGAAAAATTTTTCGTGTTGTGAGAAAGTGATAAAATTGTGTGAGATAAAAAAATTTTAAGTGTTGTGTGAAGTGATGAAATGGTGTAAGAGAGAAAAATTTTAAGTGTTATGAAGTGGTGAAAAATATTTTAAGTGTTGTGTGAAGTGATAAAATGGTGTAAAAGAGAAAAATTTTAAGTGTTGTGAAGTGTTGTAGAGGAAAATGGAACGGAAATGAAGATATTTATAGACAGTTTGCGACTAGCGACGGTAAATGACAAACCGTCGCATTAATTTATTTGGCAACGGTTTGGATTCAAACCGTTGCTAAAATTAGCGACGGTTATTTCAAAACCGTCGCGAATTTAAACGTAGCGACGGTTTTGACAAACCGTCGCTAAAAGTAGCGACGGTTTTTGAAATAACCGTCGCTAAATATTACAACGTTTTCCAAAACCATTGTTGTTTGTCAAAAAAAACCACGCTAAAATTAGCGACGGTTATTTCAAAACTGTCGCAAATTTAAACGTAGCGACGGTTTGGTGAAACTGTCGCTAAAATTAGCGACGATTTTTGAAATAACTGTCGCTAAATATTGCAACGTTTTCCAAAACCATTGTTGTTTGTCAAAAAAACCACGCTAAAATTAGCAACAGTTATTTCAAAACTGTCGCTAATTTAAACATAGCGACGGTTTTGACAAACCGTCGCTACTTTTAGCGACGGTTTTTGAAATACCGTCGCTAAATATTGCAATGTTTTCCAAAACCGTTGTTGTTTGTGAAAAAAACCACGCTAATCAACAACGTTTTCTTCAAACCGTTGTCAATTGTCCAAAAAAACACGCTAATCGACAACAGTTCATAGAACCGTTGTCGTTGACCCAAAAAAAACGCTCAAAGACAACGGTTCTATAGAACCGTTGTCATTGATCCCAAAAACCGTTGTCTTTGACCCCCCAAAGACAACGGTTTTTAAAAACCGTTGTCTTTGCCCCCCAAAAGACAACGGTTTTCGATAAAACCGTTGTTAAAAAACATACAACAATGGTTTTTGTGAAAAACCGTTGTCGTATGTGCGTTGTTGTATGCAGAATTTCTTGTAGTGTTATTATCATAATAATAACGCACATACTCATTATTTATAACATATCATGCATATATTATAAACAGTAAACAAAACAAGGATGATCAATCGCCCCAAAACTAATGGTCCGTGTGAGCTAAACACGGGCCTAGGTCCAATCCTAGGGAAATGCATGGGATGCAAATGCAACTTTTACATAAGCTTCAAATATTTACATGTCTTCGATCTTCATAATCATCAAGGCCACCATCCTCCAATCTTGATCTTCCACTATACTAATATTTACAAATAAATATCCATGGCAAATAGGGATACATCTCATGGGGGTGGGAACGGGCCATAAACCAAGCCCACTTTAAATTTGATAATTATTACAATCATTCAACACAAAATATCCTAGCTACACCTAGCAAATTGGGCTTTGGCTTTTAATCATCTTTCATGCATAATATCACAAATCATACACCATCAATTAATTATCACAATAATTAATTGATCCAATATTATATATTTTGATCCAATCACTAACCGCCACGATTCCGGCCAACAAAATTTTTTTTATTTTATTTTAAGGGGGCTGTTCGGGCAGCCCCTCAGGCTGCCCTTGCTGCACAAAATGGGCAACCCGAGCTACCCGTAATGGGCAGCAACATGCTTCCTGAAATTTCCTTAAAAACCGGCCTAGATTTTGTTGCAAAAATCCATCTCATGCGTTTAGAAATTAATCTCAATATAATATTATGTAAATGCAACACAAAATAGTATTCTTAGCTCTGATACCACTTGAAAGGGGATCGATTAAGGTGCCCGTATGCGCAACGGAAGTTTCAAAATATCTTTGTAGCAAGAAAACCGAGCACCCTAATCCTATAATGTGTAGCAAATACAAAACCACAACTATGCCATTCATAGGGTGTTTAAAATGTTACCTATCAATCTCAAAGATTGATGTAATGGCTCCAACCCAGTTGTAAACAACTTGGCTCTTTAAAGGCAAGACAAATCTACAAGCTCTCCTTGTCCTTGAGTCCTTCCTTCAAAATCAAGCCCACCACTAACTAGGAAGATCCACCTTACACTTACACTAGAAAATGTATGGCATTTTTCTTTGAGAAGAGTATATTTTCTTCAACCAAAATGAAGAGAAAAATTGAGAGAAAAACTGCTCAATATTTCGGCCAAGTAGTGTGGAGAATGAGGTTGGAAGATTTTTCTTGGTCCTTGAAAAAGTTGAGTTAAGCATGTGCATGTCATGCCTTGGTTATACAAAAAGTTGTCTCCCAGCCTTCATCTCTCATGCATGCAATATCCTATTAGGGCTTGTAACAATTACAAAGCCCATGAAATTTAATTTAAATGTCCCAAACATATTTGAGACCGTTTAAATATTACTTGAATTTACTCAAGCTCACTAGTATAAATAATTATTTCAATTGGGCTCTACAAGACCCAATGTGATTTAATTAATTCAACACTTGAATTAATTTAATTATTTGGACTCTACTAGGCCCACTAGTATTTAATTAATTCAACACTTGAAATAATTTAATTTAGTCCATAATAATGTTTATGAAAATCACAATTTTCAAATACATTATTTATTTGGCCGACTTTTAATTTAGGAATACTTCCAAAAATTAGAAGTTACATTTCTCTCATAGAAGTCATACTTCTATTTTTCCGTACGCTTATAAACTCCTTCATAAGCCATTCAACACATTGAACTATTTTTACTTCTCAACGGGATCTAGAAAGCTAGCACTTGTGTGGCTCTCAATGGTTCATTGATACAACTAGCCGTGGGTTCACATCTCCATGTGATTTGGACTAAACATGTCCTTATACGAGCATACCCCAATTGCTCTATTATTACTTATCAACTCCTTGATAATAAGAACGTCAGAACTCAAGTCTGATAGTACCCAACAAATCATGTTAAACACCTAGCAGCATCGCTTACATGATTACGTAGAAAGAGCTGAATATGCAACAGAGGCGTTGGTTGGAGCTAGTGAAGGACTATGACTGTGACATTAGCTACCACCCGGGCAAAGCTAATGTAGTTGCGGATGCATTGAGCAGGAAAGTCGCAGTGATGGCACATTTGACGATTTCGAGACCTCTTCAGTGTGAGATGCAAAGGTTTGATTTGGAGACATATCCTCGAGGTAGAGTTCCCCGTCTATCTACTTTGACGATTCATTCATTTCTTCTAGACCGTATTCGCAGTAGTCAGTCAACAGATGAGCAGTTGGCAAAGTGGAAGCAGAGAGATGAGGCTAAGGGCAGTATCTTGTATACAGTTAGCGACGGTATTGTGAGATATCGAGGCAGAATGTGGGCTCCTAGCAGCGATTTTATTCGAGCAGATATTTTATCAGAGGCCCACATGTCGCCGTACTCTATTCACCCTGGGAGTATGAAGACGTACAAAGATCTGCAGTTATTTTATTGGGGGACCGAGATGAAGAAGGATATCAGACGTTTTGTATCTGAGTGCCTGACTTGTCAGCTAGTGAAAGCGGAGCAACAGAGACCAGCAGCTATGCTCAAGCCTCTTCCTATTCCCGATTGGAGGTGGGAGAATGTAACCATGGACTTCGTATTCGGTTTGCCGAAGTCAGCCAGATGATCAAATGCTATCTGGGTGATTGTTGATCGTCTTACCAAATCAGCGCTCTTCTTGCCTATTAAGACGACTTTCACCATGATTCAGTATGCAGAGTTGTATATCCGGGAGATAGTCCGACTTCATGGTATTCCCGTTTCTATCGTGTCTGACCGAGATCCTAGATTCACTTCCACATTTTGGAAGAGTTTGCATTCGACTATGGGTACGAAATTGTTGTTTAGCACAGCTTTCCACCCTCAGACAGATGGGCAGTCAGAGAGAGTTATCGAGATTTTTTAGGATCTTCTCCGCGCTTGTGTTATTGATTTCTCAGGGAGTTAGGAGTCGAAGTTGCTGTTGGTAGAGTTCACCTATAACAATAGTTTTCAGTCGTCTATAGGTATGGCTCTGTATGAAGCAATGTATGGTCGCAAGTGCAGATCGCCTATTCACTGGGATGAAGTAGGGGAGAGATCAGAATTGGGTCCGGAGATTATTCAGCTGCCGAAGTAGCAGTCAGGATCCGTGATAGGATGATGACTGCTCAGAGTCGACAGAAGAGTTATGCGGATCAGAGGAGGAGAGATCTAGAGTTTGCCGTCGGCGACCATGTTTTCGTTAAGGTAGCACCTATGAAAGGTGTCATGCGATTTGGGAAGAAAGGAAAGCTTAGTCTGAGATTAATCGGACCATTTGAGATCCTCGACAGGGTTGGGACGTTAGCTTATCGTGTGGCTCTTCAGCCGAATCTGGCCGGAGTACACAATGTGTTCCACGTCTCTATGCTGAGAAAGTATATGGCAAATCCTTCGCATGTCTTGAACTTTGAGCCGTTGCAGCTCACTCCGAACATGTCTGATGAACAAAGACCAGTGCAGATCTTACACAGACAGGAGAAAAAGCTTCGGAACAAGCTGGTTAAGCTAGTGAAAGTCAAATGGCTTAATCATTCGGAGGAGGAAGCTACGTGGGAGTCTGAGCCAGAGATGAGGAGTCGTTACCCCGAGTTATTAGAAGAATTAAATTTATTAATTAGAGATAAATAGTAAATAAATTTTTTTATGTCCAATAATTTAATTAAAAGCCTAAATTAAAATATGTGACCAGTTGAGATAAGTTAATCTAAGCTTATTTTATTTAAGAAATTGTAACTCAACATGTTAGTAAATTTAATTTAAAAATTAGCCATGCATGCAAGATAATTACTATCCTAAATTAGTTATTTAATCACTAAAATACTTAATGGGTATATAAAATTTTAAAGATTAAAATACAAGATTTAGCAATATTTTCCACCCCATTTTAATAGGCAATTCTTGGCCACTTTCTTTAAGATTTAATTTTTGATTTGTCAACTCTCCATTTTTGATATATTTCTTTATCCCTTCATGTTAGAATGATTCCTTCATTTTAAATCCCTCTAATTAATAATTAAGCAATATTCCTATCCTCATTTTTGATAAGAAAATCGGCCGCCTCCCTTATAGATTTAAAAAAATATATTTGACGACTCACCATCTTGATTCATTTCCTTAATATTTTTCTTGGTATGATAATCCCTTCTTTTTAATCACCAAAATTATTAAATAAGCCATATTTCTACCTTGTACCTAGACTAATAATCGGCCATTCACCCCTCAATTATCCCTCAAAATCCCTTGATATCATATCATTTCCTATCTAACAAACTCTAGGATAGAAAAGTTTGTATCTTGCCATTCAAATCTCCAATTATCTTGCAACTTCCTCATTCATTTCCCTAGCCTTCTCTCCTCTCCATTCTTTCAAAAATATCAGTAGCAAACCTTCAGAAAAATCGTGAGAAGCACTAGAGAAATAAGAGGGAAAACAAGAAAGAAAAAGAGAACTCCGTCTCCGCCGCGCCGCGTTCGTCGTAATTGTTTGTTTCTTTTGTAAACAAATTCCAGGCATGTATATGTCCTTCTTTTCTCTTCAATCAAGTCATATACATATTTTTAAACCATGTTATGTTCATAATTCATGTATCAAAACCGAAATAATGACAGCAACTTTCAAAAGAATTCTGCACAGATTTTTCTCGGCCACCTTCATGCTTCACGGTTTTTGCTTTGTGTTTGTGGTTTCAGAGGTTGGCTCGGTTCCAAGCGTTTAAGGCTGCATCTAGACACAATATAGAGTGTGTTAGGAAGGTGTTAGTCCCTTGGTTTAAGTCCCCCCCCCCCCCCCCCGGCAACGCGTATTTGACAGCAACTCTCCTTGGTGCAATTTCGTGTCTCGATTTGCATGGTTTATTGTCTAATGTGAGGGTTCGGATCTTGGCTATCCTAGGGACTGTAGCCATAGTTAGAACCCCTCCTTAGCATGTCTAGGACGTGACCAAGAGGATCTTTCATGGCTTGGTTCATGGTCCCATCGGTTTTTAAAACAAACAAGACAAGTGCCCCTTCGGGTTTCATTTTTTATTTCTGTGAGTGAGATTTCGGCTCTTGGGGTTTTGGATGGATCTTGGTTGGCTTTTTTAGCCCTTAACCTTGATTCATACAACACTTCATCATGTCTAGATGAAGCCATGGTCAATCATATGACCACTGGAACGACACATGACAGCAAGCGATCCAAACAATCGCACAGTACAGATTTTTGGTGCTCTAGGTTTCAAGTTTCGGTTGCCTTGGGTGTTTGCTTGGATTGTGGTTGGCCTAGGGCTCTTGGCCATGGTTCAAGCCACACCTTAGGATGTTGGTAAGGGACTCTGGTCGGTGGTTCAACCCCCAATGACCAGCAGCCTCTTAAACGAAGGCAAGCAAGCACAGCTGCTGCCGCTGGAATTTTACAGCAGCTTCGCTGTGGTTCAGAGGTCACGTACGAGTTCTTGGTTGGCTTTTAGCCTATGGCCTTGGACTGGACAGTACCTTATTAAGTTAGAAAGGTCATGTTTTGGCCGTTCGTGATTTGGTTAAGTTTAGAGGTCGTACGAGAATTTACGGTGCAATGTTCCAAAGTGACTCTGGAAAGAGCGTTTCACGATTTTTGGCCTCCATTCACTATTTTCGCGTATTGCAGCCCCATGGTTATGTTTTCCAGTATTTTAGGAGTATTTTAATCTTGGCTAAACAATGGTTTGATGTTGGTTTGGGTTGGTAAGAAGCCATGGTTGAATACTAAGTTTGTTGGGCGTAGTTATCTCGTTTTTTATACGATTTTTGAAGGGTTGGTTAAGTTAAGTTTATTTGCATGTTCCTCATGTTAGAATTAGGTCGCAGAGAGCCTGGGAACGATCCAACTCAAGTGGCAAAATAAAACAGGATTTTAATTATATTACGTGCATAAAAATATAAAATGTTTATTTTTGAGATATATGCGATATGTCTTGTGTCCACCTCACGCTTATGGGGTTCATCTTATGGGATTATTGCTTCATCCGGTGACTTACGACCAGTTTATGTTTATGTATTGGTATGGATATCCAGTCCAAGGGCTGTGATGATCTCTACCGTCCAGTATACTGTGGTTTAGTTTGATCGGACGATTCATGTTATGTTATGGGCCACTTGCGTAGAACATTATCTCTACAAAAGAATTATGATATGCTATGTTATGACAGGGCTCTATCGAGCAAACATTTTACTTACGATTTTCAGTTATGCACGTATTTATAATTACACATGACTCGATTTTTACGTTACGCTTTACGATATGATATTTTTACGTTGCATGCGATTTTATGATATATGTACTTGTTATTCACGATATATGCATACTGAGTCTATAGACTCACTAGACTTGATTGTTGTAGGTACTGATGAGGTCGAGACCGAGGGTGGGGACCAGTGAGCTAGCTTGGGTCGGCAGTAGTAGGAACCCGAGGACCTCATGCTTCAGTTTATTTATCATTATTATGCAAACTCGTTTTTATCACGATGAATTATTTAAGTTGTGGTTTTGAAACAAATATTTACTTCCGCTGCTATTTTGAACATTAAATCGTTTTATCAGTTTATTTTTACGAATGAGGCAAATTATTTACTTTTAAAAAAAATTCAAATAATTCCGCAAATTTTCAAATACGAAATACGGGCCTCGACGTGGTTTTTGCTTTAAATATTTGGCGGCATTATCTTTATGGTGAGAAATGTGAAATATTTATAGATCACAAAAGTTTGAGTTATTTGTTTTCGTAGAAGGATTTGAATATGCGGCATCGGAGATGGTTAGAACTGGTGAAAGACTACAATTGCACCATTAGCTATCATCCTGGAAAAACTAATGTGGTTGCGGATGCTTTGAGTCGCAACTCGAGTTCATTATTGGGTTCCATGATTTCTAAACCTTTGTTGCTTGATTTGCAAAAAAATGAGATCAATTTGGTATCTTCAGGTACAGTTGCTCGATTGTCTGCTCTATTTCTTTACTAAACTTTATTTGATCGAATTTTGAAGGAACAACAGCTGGATGCCCAGTTATTAGAGTTGAAGAGGAAAAGTGATCTGACAGGAATTTCTTAGTTTGGGTCGAATCGTGATGGGTTACTGACGTTTCCAGCTAGAATATGTGTTCCTATGGGTGATGACATTCGAAAAGAGATCCTTTGTGAAGCTCATACAGCGCCATATTCTGTACATCCTGGCAGTACTAAGATGTACCAAGATCTTTGATGTCTTTACTGGTGGCCAGGTATGAAGAAAGATATCATGTTATTCGTTTCTGAATGTCTAACCTGTCAGTAGGTTAAGATTGAGAACCAGAGACCGGCGGGATTGTTGCAATCCTTGCCTATACCGCAATGGAAGTGGGAGAATATAACTATGGATTTTGTTGTTGGGTTGCCAAGGACTCAGAAAGGCTTCAATTCTATTTGGGTGATCGTGGATCGATTGACCAAGTCATCAAATTTTCTTCATGTCAAGACAACTTATTCTATGAATCAATATGCTGATGCGTATATTCAAGAGATTGTGAGACTTCATGGGATACCGTGACGATAGTTTCAGATCGTGATCCAAGGTTTGCATTCGAGTTTTGGAAGAGCTTGCATCGAGCTTTGGGAACAAAATTGGCTTTTAACGCCGCGTATCATCCTCAAAGTGACGGTCAATCAGAAAGGGTTATCCAAATTCTTGAAGATATGCTAAGAGCTTGTACGATTGATTTCCCGGGAAGTTGGGATTCCAAGTTGCCTCTTGTCGAGTTCACGTATAATAACAGCTGCCAGTCTTCAATCGGCATGCCACCTTATGAAGCTTTAGACGGAAAAAAGTGTCGTTCTCCTTTGTATTGTGAAGAAGTAGGTGAAAGAAAGATGTTGGGCTCGGAGTTGGTTCAACAGACAACAGATGTTGTGGCATCGATCCAAGAAAGAATGAGGACCGCTCAGTCTCGACAGAAGAGTTATGCCGATGTTTGACGACGACCTTTAACATTCGAGGTTGGTGATCATGTATTTATCAAAATAGCTCTTCTCAAGGGAGTTATGCGATTTGGCAAGAAAGGTAAGTTAAGTCCTCGATACATTGGGTTGTTCGAGATTCTTGATAAGATTGGAGTTAGAGCCTATCGTCTTGCATTGCCACCGAACTTGGATCGATTTCACAACGTATTTCACGTTTCAATACTACGTAAGTACCTTTCTAATCCCTCTCATGTTCTTTGGTACGACTCATTGGATCTGTTGCCCAACTTAAGCTACGAGGAAATGCCGGTTCAAATTCTTGATCGCAAAGTTAAAGTGTTGAGAAACGAAGAAATTGGCCTTGTCAAAGTTCTTTGGAGAAATCAATTGATTGAAGAGGCCACGTGGGAACCGGAAGAAGATATGAAACATTGTTATCCAAGTTTATTCGACGGTAAGCAAATTTCGGTGAAGAAATTTTTATAAGGAAGGGAGATTGTAATAACCCAACCTTTATCATGTTAATCTCTATGGTTTATTATTGTTATGATCATGTTTTATGATAATGGTTGAGATTATGTTAAAGGGTTATTGTTTATGGTGTTTTTTATTGAAATATAATTAGAATGGTTATGTTTATTGGAATAGTTGTTGGAGTTATGTTATATAATTGTGATTGGGAATGGTAATGAATGGGTTGAATTGAAAGTTGATCTTGAGCCAAATAGGAAATGGAAGTGCAGAAACGGTATGAAAATGTGGTAGTAGTTGTGGTTTTTATCATAATGTTTTATGTATTGATCCAATCGATGTGAGGTCACTTCCATTAGAAAATAATATATAAGGTTATAACTTTCATGATTTGAGTTTTGTTCAAATCATTATGGAAGACGAGCCAAAAGCGCCCCAAAATGTGTCATGTGTATCGTTGTTCTAGATATGATACATGTTGGGAGATTTAGCATACCTCTTTACTCATACTTTCAAATGACATGAGGTTAATTGGAGATGCAAGCCAAGACATAGAGCTACAACTTTCATGTTTTCCACTTTTCCAAATTATGAAGGGAAGAGGAATTTCTGGAGCAATATTTGAGAAAGCTGTGCGGAGAACGCTGCAGGTGGCAGCGCCTAGGCGATTCCAGGCACGAAGTGCTGCGAGTGGTGTGTTTTTAAAACACGTTTTTACGGGAAATGAAGGCTTATAATCACATTTCTAGACTCTTCTCTTCATTTCTCATTTCTTCCTCTCCCTTGCAACATTCCTATCTTTTCTTGTCATAGATTTCCTCTCCATTTCTTCACTCCAAATTTAAGGATTATAGTATACTTCTTAGTTGCTCCTACCTAAATCTTCAAGCTTCGAGGTAAGAACTTACTATTCTTGGAGTTTATAAGGGTTTGGAGTATTGATAGTTAAGTTGGGTTCATGATTCATTGGATTATTGGAGACGATTTATGATTATGATTGTGATTATTGTTGTAGGATTTCCTTCAAGAACATTTAAGCATTCGTTTGGTTTGGTTGTAAGTAGAAGCTTCCCTTTTATGCTCAAATGATATTTATATGTATACAACCCACGTTTATTGTTAACTAGATCCTTCCATTGGTATATACTTGATATATATATTGTTATGTATTCATTGTCCAAAGCTAATCATGGAATTCATTGACAAAAGAGCTGGTATTTAAATGTTCTTACCAAGCGTTTGTGAAAATGCCTCAATGAACTTTCCTACAATTAAAGCCAAGGAATGATAGTAATTCATGCATGTCATTGGCCAATCATATGATTATGAGTATCTCTCATAGTTTTGATATATTTATATATCAAAGAGATACTATCCACAGTTCACAGGTCACAGAACTATCATTTCCTTTCCTTTAATTCATGCCATGAAATACTATCTATATTGCTTTGTTATCTATTGTTCATTGAAGATGGTATTATTCATTGTTTATTGCTATTGATTCATTGTCCATTGCCATTGATTCATTGTTCATTGCCATTGTTATAGCCATGTTTCAAGCCAAGCCTATGTATATGTATTTGTTATGTACAGCTTTTTTGCTTACTGAGTTTTATCTCATTCAAGTTAATGTCATGTAATGGAGGTGATAAAAAGGATTGAAGCGGATTGTCCGAAGCAAGAGAAGTCATACAAAAGGCAATGGGAAATATTTTGTTTTTTCATGTCACTTTTATTTTTAATTATGGTGAACATGAGAAGTTTAATTAATTATGTATTTTGCTAAAATGAATTATGGGGTGAATGAGGGTGAATTTTAGTTTTCTTTTGGATGATACAAAAGTTAATGTTTATGTTAACTAATTTTGACATGGGATATTGTTCTTTCCCTTTCAAATGTTAATGCTTCCGCGTATGTTTTTCCTTTTAAATTTAAATGTCATGAGAGGGGGTTGTTTCAGATTCGACTGATATCGGCTTGCAAAACTCAGTGCATATGCAATATCATGGCAAGTAGATATCATACCATACATAATTCTGCTTATGGCAGACGCATATGGAATGCGGCTCATGGTTTCCATCTCTTCATTAGTCTTAGGGCACACAGACTTGGATAAATTCACACCATGAGACATTGAGAGATATTCTCTCTTGGACTCCTCCATAGAGAATCTCGTCAGTATGGTATCGATATTTATGGATTGGGTGAGCTCTTGCATCCTCTTTTATCTATCCCTATAGATCTGTATTCCCAATACATATGATACTTCCCCCATATTCTTTATCGAGAACTTGCCAGCTAACCATACTTTAGTTGACTGCAACATCCCTACATCATTTCCAATTAATAGTATGTCATCAACATAAAGCACTAGGAATGTCACTACACTCCCACTAACCTTCTTGTATACACAAGGTTCCTCATGATGTTTGGCAAAATCAAACTCTTTGATAGTATTGTCAAATCTGAGGTTTCGGCTCCTTGATTCAAATTTAAATCCATAAAAGGATCTATGAAGTTTGCATACTTTATGCTCATTTCCTACTTATGTGAATCTTTCAGGTTGAGACATGTAAATCTCTTCCTTAATATCCCCATTAAGGAATGCTGTCTTCACATCCATCTGCCATATTTCATAGTCATACCATTCTGCTATGGCTAGCACTATCCTAATGGACTTGAATATCGTGACTGGAGAAAAGGTTTCCTCATAGTCAACACCTTGTCTTTGAGTATGTTCTTTTGCTACCCATCTAGCTTTGAAGGTCGCCACCTTCCCATTCGCTCCAAGTTTCCTTTTGTAAATCCATTTGTATCCTAAGGGAACAATTCCCTCAGGTGGATCCACTACGGACCATACTTGGTTCGAATACATGGAGTCCATCTCGGACTGCATGGTTTCAAGCCATCTAGATGAATCGGCATCAGATAATGCTTTCTTGAAATTTCTTGGATCATATCCAGAAATGGGCTCACCTTGGCCCTCTTAAAGAAGCAAGCTCAACCTTTTAGGCGGCCTTGAGATCCTTTGGGATCTTCTAAGAGCTTGTGTTTCTTTTATTGGCTGTTGGGGGTGTGGGTTTTGCTATTTGTGTCATAGGTGTTTCTCAAATCTCATCGAGTTCTATCATCCGGCCTTTTTTATCTAATAGAAATTCCTTCTCCAAGAAAGTGGCATTCCTTGAAACAAACACCTTTGTTTCACTAGGATAATAATATCCAACAGAGTTCTTTGGATATCCCACAAAGTAGCACAAATTGGTACTACTATCCAATTTGTCTCTCACTGCTTGCTTTACGTAAGCAGGACATCTCCATATTCTTCGGTAAGAATATTTTGGCGGCTTTCCCTTCCATATCTCATATGGAGTTTTATCCACTGCCTTTGTATGGATTTTATTCAACAACCTTGCCGTTGTTTCAAGCGCATATCCCCAAAGGGATGGCGGCAACTCAATGAATTCCATCATAGACCGGACCATGTGTATTTACAATGTTCTGACTCACCATACAACTGGGATATGGCTGGCGGAGTCCACTGTGAGAGAATCTCATTCTCTTTAAGGTAGTCTTGAAACTCAGTACTCAAGTATTCTCCACCTCAATCTAATCGTAGTGTTTTAATACTCTTTCCTAACCGTTTCTCTACTTCTGCTTTGAATTCTTTGAACTTTTCAAAGGCTTCAAACTTGTATTTCATTAAATATATATACTCAAACCTCGAATGGTCATTCGTAAAGGTAATGAAGCAGGAATGACCAAATCTCGTGCTAACACTTAGCGGGCCACACACATCTGTATGGATCAAATTGAACAGATCATGTGCACGTTCCAGTTTCCCTAAGAAAAGGGCCTTGGTCATTTTTCCTTTCAAACAGGACTCACATGTCTCTTAGAGAGTTTATGTCTGACGAGTCAAACATGTCCTCTCCCACTAGTTTGTGTATCCTTCTTTGGGAAATATGTCCTAGCCTAACGCGTCACAAATGTGCTTGGTTTAGACTATCTTGTTTTCTTTTGGTTGTTGTTAAAATCGTGTTTACTTGGACATTCACTTATCATTGCCAAAACATTTCTGGTTCTTATGTCCAGACTTCTTGCAGTGAAGCAAACATGTTCTGACTTATCGGGCTTTGTCAAATTCTAGGCCTACCACCTTCTCAATAGACCCAATGATATGTACACCATGCTCATGGGCCAGAGCCCAATCTTGTATGTGTGTATTCACGAGCTCCTTGAAAGTGGTGTGCATCATTGTGCGAGTTTCATGCACTATGCAACTCTTGCATGTGTATTCGAATGTCAACAGCATTCTACATTTCCTCAAACTGCCTCTACAGTTCATTTGACATAGAAGCGAGCATATTACACTTTAGCTTGCATACTATGGTCCTACCATCTTGCATGCTTTGTCAGTTCAGCAAGACTGACATTAGCGTGTACGCAATTTTCTCCGAATTTAGAACATTTTTCCAAGCCAATCTTGAAAATTAGTGTTCGGTTAGCTTGTTTTATTGATAAAAATGGATTACGTGACGAAATCGTAAATATACTGATATGAAAAATGAATAAACGTTACTGACTATTTTAAAATATTTTGTAAGACATAAAATATGGACTTTTGTTTTTACGAATTGCCTCCCACTATTTTTACATTCTCACCACCCTCTGATGAAAAACGGGAAATCCAATTTCCTTAGTGACTACGCAAGGCCCAATTGCGAAATTATAATCCCGAATAATATCAGCCAATCATAACTTCCAAAACGCAGAGCACAATTGCAACTCCTTGCAACCTGAAACGTCTGCTACTCGTTTTCTTAAATCGTGCTAGAAATTTTTTTTCCTCCTTAATCTCTATAATCAAAAATATACATATATATAAATACTTTAAAATATATTGTCACCATTTTAAAAATAAAAATACAATTACATTTAAAAATCCAAAGGAAAATATTTTAAAGCATAAAATCGTCAAAGGTTTTACCAACCTAAAAACATTATTTGAAAAGTATAGCACATACTATAACCTCTCAAAATCTTTCATAACATAAATAAAAATCATAGAATATCTTTAACATAACTTAAAATCATAAATCATAACTAGTGCGAAAAAATAGCGTCGATCCTCGGGCAATGTGCACCTTCAGTCCAGCAAAGTCAACCATCAAGACCTCCATAAAGATTATTATCATAATCACCTGCATCAATAACACCTAGTGAGTCTAAAGACTCAACACCCCATAATCTTGATATCAAGGAATGCATATACAGATCACATGCAACAATGAAAAATACTTGTACTTAAAATATCGATTTCATGAAGATGCATAAACTTTAAACAAAAATATTTTCATAATGATGCATCAACTTGAAACATAAACATTTTCATAAACTTTTTTGTAAACATTTTCATATCATTCTCAACATATTCATATCAACATGCATAACATAAACTCAACATTTTCCTTTTCCTCATTTCATAACATAAATCCTTTCATCATGAGCATATGCATTTTTCTTTTTTATTGAATTTAAAACGTTAATTGTGACTTTCCTCAAATCTCAAAAAGTCGATGGATCCATCTACATGAAACCGCAGTACTGGGCGGCAGGGGACACCGGCAACACTCTCACCGGTCAACTGGGCCCTGGTCTATCTTCATCGAATGAAAATACGATCGTCGGGCTCCCTGATGAAACTTAAAATTAATAATTTATTATATGTTAAAACCTATATTTTAAAATTTAAGTTTCATTAAAATTATAAATTATGTTATTTTAGTATTGTGTGTTTATATTTAAATGTATTACTAAATATGTTTTATTTTCAGGTTTTCTACGTGTTAGTAAAATAATGATAACTCAAGCTAGAAAATTCAAATGGAGGTGATTCAAGCATGTTTGGATCCTTGAGAAATTATCTACAACTTTGCAGAAGACATGATTGCCTAAAAAGTTTGTTAAGATGATCAAATTGTGAAAAAATAAAAAGGAGCACAAATTTACTTTCACCATGACCAGCAATAGTAAAAAAATCACAACTATTTCAATATTTAACCAAATGAGGTGAACCAAGTGGCCAAAGTCATCTACAGACAATTCCTCACATGTTTTCTGTTTTGAGCAGAGTCAAATTCGGTGATTAAAGTCGTGGAACAAAGCATTGAAAAAGGGACATGGAATTGAAGTTGGAGAAGACAAAGACTACTATTACAACTACATGACGTTAATAAAATTTTTGACTCTTTCTCTCATTTGGCCTATAAATAGAGGCCTTGTGCTAGCTTGAGAATCATTCTATCTCATTGTAAAATATAGTGTGAGTGTGTATAAAAGTTCTAAGTTCCAATATATTTTTTATTTTCCAAATTATGAGTGATGTTTTTAGTGTTGATCAAAAGTAAGTTCATGGAAAGCTAAATCTATTATGTCAAGGTGAAGAAGATGAATTCTTTGTGAATTAAAATTGTTTATATATTGTATATTCTTTCTTTATTTCTTTTCATTTTGCTAATTTCTTTTTATCGTAGGTATAAAAATGAATTATTTGTTGTTATCAATTTACATCAAATTCTTGATATCATTGAAGTGGTTATCTTGATTTGTTATTTAATTTTGATACAATAAATATTTCATCAATTATTATTGTTATATTATACATATATATATTTATATAATTATATCATATATTTCATTTAGACGATAGCGTGGCTCTGNCTAAATGAAATATAATGATTTAATTTAACATTTACTTAATGAGTTATATATATAATCATAGGTACCAGATATAAAATATCGGTGAATTCGGTATTTTCTATAGTAGAACTATATTATATTAGATGTGTGTTTAAATATTTAATTTTCTTGGAACCATTATTTATGGTGGTTTCCTTTGTTTTACTTTTAGTTAAACAATATTGCATAAACCAAGAATAAATCCTCGAGCCTTGACAAAAATTTATAATTTGTAAACTTCATTCTTGCATTTGGTAATATATAAATTAATAAATTTAAACTTAAAATAACCTCTCTGTGGATCGATCTCGTACTTACGAAATATATTACTTGCAGACAACCTACACTTGGGTGAATTATAATTTAAGTAGTAGCAAGTTTTTGGCTTCGTTTCCGGGGAGGTATAAATTAAGTTTATATTTGTTAATTATGTTTTATTTATAAGTATTGTGTTGTTTTTTTTTTTTTTAGTATTTGGAGTCGAAAAAAAAGTGGTAGACTTATTCGAGTATCTGAAAATAATTTAAACATGGATGATAATTCAAATAATCAAGATAATGATAACAATAATAATAATAATAAT
>NC_133318.1:10147139-10151586 GCF_012295235.1 Primulina huaijiensis
CATTTCTAGCAACTTCAAATGCTTTAATTAATTGTCGAAATGGAATAATGAAATTGTCTTTTGGAAATATGACTCTAGAACTTAATGTGTTCAATTTATGTAAACAACCAAGTATTAATGAAAATGAATATGATAATGAAATTGAAACAATTGTGGAAGAAAATATACAAGAAGAAAACTTAAATCAACAATCTGAAGTTTTTTCAATAGAAAACTTTGAGTCTGAAAATAATTTTAAAGAAGATGATAATACAAAACTTGAATTAAAAGTTTTACCATTCGAATTGAAATATGTATTTCTTGGTGAAAATAAAACATTTTCTGTTGTAATTTCTTCCACTCTTCTACCAAATCAAGAAGAAGATTTAATTAAATTACTTAAAAAATATAAAAATGCAATTGGATTGACTTTGAAAGATATAAAAGGTATAAATCCTTTAATTTGCACACATAAAATTCATTTGGAAAAAAATGCTAAAACATATCAACAACCACAAAGAAAGTTAAATCCACATATGAAGGAAGTTGTTAATAATGAAGTATTAAAACTATTAGACGCAGGAATTATCTATCCAATCTCATATAGTAAATGGGTTAGTCCAACACATGTAGTACCTAAAAAGTCAGGCATCACTGTTATAAAAAATGAAAAGGGAGAGTTATTACAAGCTAGGATTCCATCTAGTTAACGTATGTGTATTGATTATAGAAAATTAAATGATACAACTAGAAAAGATCAATTCCCACTACAATTGTTAGATCAAATTCTAGAAAAAGTAGCAGGAAATTCTTATTATTGTTTTTTTTATGGGTATTCGGGGTATTATCAATACATATATCATTAGAAGATCAAGAAAAAACTACTTTCACTTGTCCTTTCGGAACTTTTGCATTTAAAAGAATGCCATTTGGTTTATGTAATGCTCCGGCTACTTTTCAAAGATGCACGTTAAGTATTTTCAGTGATATGATTAAAGAATTTGTAGAAATTTTTATGGATGATATAACTGTTTTTGGAAAATCATTTGAAAATTCTCTTAAAAACCTAGAAGAAGTATTAAAACGATGTGAAGAAAAAAATCTTGTTTTAAATTGGGAAAAATATCATTATATGGTTAAATCTGGGATTGTGTTAGGTCATGTGATATCTGAAAAAGGAATTGAAGTTGATAAAGCCAAAGTTGATGTTATTACTAATTTAACATCACAAAAAAGGTCAAAGAAGTTCGATCATTCTTGGGTCATGCAGGTTTTTATAGAAGGTTTATAAAAAATTTCAGCATAATATCTAAACCAATTTCGAATTTTTTAACAAAAGATACACAATTTGAATGGACTCAGAAATGTGAAAATGCTTTTAAAAAAATAATTAATCTTTTAATTACATCACCTATTTTACAACCTCCAGATTGGTCTTTACCATTTGAATTAATAAGTGATGCAAGTGATTATGCTATAGGAGCTGTGTTAGGACAGAGAAAAGAAGGAAAACCGTATGCAATCTATTATGCTAGTAGAACCTTAAATAGTGCCCAAATAAATTATTCAACTACTGAAAAAGAATTACTTTCAGTAGTATTTGCATTAGATAAGTTTCGATCTTATTTAATTGGTTCTACTACTATTGTGTACACTGATCATTCTGCCGTAAAATATTTATCAAATAAACAAGATGCTAAGCCAAGATTAATACGGTGGATTTTATTGTTACAAGAATTTGATATTATAATTAAAGATAAAAAAGGAAAAGAAAATGTCGTAGCCGATCATTTATCTAGAATAATGACTGAATCATCTCATAATGAAATACCAATAAATGAAAATTTTCCAGATGATCAGTTGTTTTATGCTACTATTATGCCCTGGTTTGCTAACATTGTAAATTTTATTGTGACAAATAAAATGCCTTCTCATTGGAATTCACAGGATAAGAATAAATTCTTGATAGAAGTTAAAAAATTTTATTGGGATGATCCTTACTTGTTTAAGTATTGTCCTGACCAAATTTTTCGACGATGCATACCCGACAATGAAGTAAGTAATGTTATTAAATTTTGTCATTCTGAAGCATGTGGAGGTCATTTTTCATCCAATAAAACAGCTGCAAAAATCTTACAATGTGGATTTTATTGGCCCTCTTTATTCAAAGATACGCATTTATTTTGCAAATCTTGTGAAAACTGTCAGAAGATGGGATCAATTTCAAAACGAAACATGATGCCTTTAAATCCAATCATAATTATTGAAATATTCGATAGTTGGGGGATAGATTTTATGGGTCCATTTCCATTATCTTTTGGATATACGTACATTTTAGTCGCTGTTGATTATGTTTCAAAATGGATTGAAGCAATTGCATGTAGAACTAATGATCATAAAGTTGTTATAAAATTTTTAAAAGAAAATATTTTTAGTCGATTTGGAATACCTAGAGCAATAATTAGTGATGGGGGAAGTCATTTTATAAATAAATCATTTTCTTCTTTGTTAAGAAAATATGGCATTACACATAAAGTTTCTACCCCATATCATCCTCAAAGTAATGGTCAAGTTGAACTTGCAAATAGAGAAATAAAACAAATTTTAGAAAAAACAGTTAATCCAAATCGAAAAGATTGGTCTTTAAGATTAACTGATGCATTATGGGCATATAGAACTGCATTTAAGACATCATTAGGGATGTCACCATATAGGTTAGTTTTTGGTAAGCATTGTCATTTACCGGTTGAACTTGAACATAAAGCTTATTGGGCAATTAAAGCATTTAATATTAATTTAGATGATGCATCTAAATTAAGAAAATTGCAATTAAATGAACTTGAAGAATTAAGAAATGATGCATATGAAAATTCAAAGATTTATAAAGATAAAACTAAAGCCTTTCATGATAAAAATATTATGAGAAAGTCATTTGAAATTGGACAAAAAGTTTTACTTTATAATTCTCGTTTGCATTTATTTCCAGGAAAACTAAGATCGAGATGGTCAGGACCATTTATAGTTAAATTTGTTTATCCTCATGGTGCTGTTGATATTGAAAATCCTAAAAATAATGACGTGTTTAAAGTTAATGGGCAAAGACTTAAGCCTTTTATAGAAAATGAAATTCTTAATGATGATTTTATGCCTTTATATGATCCACAATAGTTGTTTGATATTTTCATTTTGTTTTTGCAGATTCTAGTTCATTTCCCGGTTAAGTGGCGGATAACGGTACTCCGTGACTATCTAAGTCGGTTTTTTCAGTTTTCCCAAAATAATTGAAATATATAATAATAATAATAATAATAATAATAATAATAATAATAATAATAATAATAATAATAATAATATGGATGCTTGTATTGTGAATCTTCGTAAATATTTTGCTTGTTTACCTGATAATGCGTTGAAAAAAATTTATAAAGCTAGATGTGAGCGGCTAAGGTTGATGATGTCATATGGCATACCGAATGATATCCGTTTGATATTTGAAGCAAAAGTCCGATTTGTTGGGGAAGCAAGTGAAATGATAATAAGACATATGCCAGGATTTGGTAAAAGCACATATGCCAAAAAGCGAAGAGCTAAACGTATAGGTGGATGTCATAAATGTGCAAGGTGTACTTGTAAAGGGAAATGCAAAAATGTTGGAATGACATCAATGAATAGAGAAGATAAAATTTTATTAATTAAGAATGGTCTGAGTAAAGAACCTTTGGATAATTTTCTAGATGTTCTTGATACGCATTCTAGTGGGTNTCCAAATTTTTCGACGATGCATACCCGACAATGAAGTAAGTAATGTTATTAAATTTTGTCATTCTGAAGCATGTGGAGGTCATTTTTCATCCAATAAAACAGCTGCAAAAATCTTACAATGTGGATTTTATTGGCCCTCTTTATTCGAAGATACGTATTTATTTTTCAAATCTTGTGAAAACTGTCAGAAGATGAGATCAATTTCAAAACGAAACATGATGCCTTTAAATCCAATCATAATTATTGAAATATTCGATAGTTGGAGGATAGATTTTTTGGGTCAATTTCCATTATATTTTGGATATACGTACATTTTAGTCGCTGTTGGTTATATTTCAAAATGGATCGAAGCAATTGCATGTAGAACTAATGATCATAAAGTTGATATAAAATTTTTGAAAGAAAATATTTTTAGCCGTTTTGGAATACCTAAAGCAATAATTAGTGATGGAGGAAGTCATTTTATAAATAAATCATTTTCTTCTTTGTTAAGAAAATATGGCATTACACATAAAGTTTCTACCCCATATCATCCTCAAAGTAATGGTCAAGTTGAACTTTCAAATAGAGAAATAAAACAAATTTTAGAAAAAAACAGTTAATCCAAATCGAAAAGATTGGTCTTTAAGATTAACTGATGCATTATGGGTATATAGAACTGCATTTAAGACATCATTAGGGATGTCACCATATAGGTTAGTTTTTG
>NC_133318.1:10152510-10214211 GCF_012295235.1 Primulina huaijiensis
GTATGTGTTTTCAAATAAAATAATTTCTAAAGTTTTTATGATAATATAGTTAAAAGATATGGTTTGTAGGGTTGTTAACATGTATAATTGAAAGAATTCTTTTTGTAAAAGTATAATATATACTCACACATCTTTTGTGAGTAAGTAGTCAGAAATGAGAAAACAATTAATAAACTTTTATTGATTATTAAAAAATGGTTAATTACAAGAATATAACTCGCATATAAAAAAATATTAATTATATATAAAAAAAAGATAAATAACGGACTGCAAAGTTCTTTGTTCATTGTAATTTTTTTCCTTCTAGATTTGATTGATGTACTATAAATGTGTTCTAAAAAAAATCCATCAATCAATATGTTCAAAAAAAAAAAGATTTGTTTGTGTTGGATAAGTTTCAAAGGTAGTTGAATGTATCCGTTATATAAATTTTTATATATATAGACATTTATGGTAGAATGTTTGGATAAAAAAAATTATGTCATTGTAAAACTTTGCAGTCACGTTAATAAAAAAAAGAAAAAGAAAAAAAAGAAAAAAAAAGAGAATAAAAAAAAATATTTTATTCTTTGTAAATTTTCCTATTTTGTTTTCAATATTAGTTTATTTAATTGTCTGCTTTAATAATTAGCCCTTTTCAATGAGAGTTAATATTCATTCCAACTCCATGAGTGTAAATCAGCTATCCATTAAATATTTTCACCTGAAAGAATATGGAGTTGAGGCGTTTACAAAAAAATTCTCGATATTATACATGTTATGGTGGGTGGTGTGAATTATCTTTTTGATTATATTATCATAAAAAAATTTAGAAATTAAAAAATATATATATGTATATATATATATAAATCGGTATATGAGTTTGTTTTTAAAATGAATATGTTTGTATATTTGAATATATAAAAGGAATAAAGAATCTAGGTTGTGATTTTCCGATAAATTTTATTACTAAGGGACTAGTAATAAGATAGTGTGGGGTGTGATGAAACTTAAAATTAATAATTTTTTATATGTTAAAACCTATATTTTTAAATTTAAGTTTCATTAAAATTATAAATTATGTTATTTTAGTATTGTGTTTTTAAATTTAAATGTCTTACTAAATATGTTTTTTTTCAGGTTTTCTACGTGTTGGTAAAATAATGATAACTCAAGCTAGAAAATTCAAATGGAAGTGATTCAAGCATGTTTGGTGTAATACCCAAATTTTGAAAATGTGACAGTAGTTGTGATGGTTTATGACCTTACGTTATGGTATGAATGGTAATGAATGTTATAGAATGGAATAGATAATGGATGGGTAGTATCAAAGGTTGAATTTGAGCTAAACAGGTAATGGAAGTGCAGAAACGGTATGAAAAATGTGGCAATCGTTGTGGTTTTTAGCATAATGTTTTGTATATTGATCCAATTAATGTGAGGTTACTTCTATTAGAAAGATAAGACATAAGGCTATAACTTTCTTGTTTTGAGTTTTGTTCAAATCATTAGGGAAGACGAGCCAAAAGCGCCCCGAAGTGTGTCATGCGTATCGTCATTCCTACAATGACACATGTTGGGAGATTGAACATAACTTTTTACTCAGACCTCCAAATGACATGAGGCCAATTGGAGATGCAAGCCAAGACATAGGGCTACAACTTTCTCGGTTACCACTTTTCCAAATTATGAGGGGAAGAGGCGTTTCGGAAGCGATCTTTGTAGTGGATGTGCATAGAGTGCGCGCCCGGGCGGGAATTAATGTGCGCCCGGGCGGGTCTTGTTCGGAAAAAATGGTGTTTTGGCCGAGAGTTCTGCGCTCGAGCAGAAAAAAACATCCGCCCAAGCGGGCCGCAAGTTGAAAAACGTGTTTTGGTGTTGGTAAGGCATAAAAATCGAATGGTATCATAATTTTCCTCATTTTTCTTCTTTCTCTTCCAACGAGACCCTCCTTCCTTCCATTTTCTCATTTCTTCTTCAATATATGGGAGAATTGTTCGAGGAAATTATGAAATGAAGTTAGATTTGTGATCCTCTCTTAAAGATCTTCAAGATGATGTAAGTATGTTATATTTTATTCAAGTTTGGAAATTGGTTGAAGTGTAGAATTGATATTTGAGTTGATATTTGAGATATTGAGATGTTGGAGATGTTGAAATTGTGTTGGTTTGAATTTTAAAATGGAATTGAAGCCAATGACAAAGTAAAGGAGTTAACTCTTTAGCACGCACGTCACGTGTTTGACAAAATGATTCAATGAATGTTTTTATGTCATATTATGGTTAAGAAATTTACTGATCTTGATTTGAAGCAGTATTGGATTAATTATGAATTTTGAACAGAAACTACTCTGTTTTGATAGATGATCAAAGTTCTTGAGTTATAGTAGAACTCAGAGGTTCAAGACTTCTCACCTACACATTTCGATCTTCTTTTGGTAATACTTGAAAGGTATGTTACGGTCGGTAACATACGAGGTAAAAGTATCATTTTTATTTTAAATTGAAAATTCTATGGCTCGATGAATTACTTGTGATTTGATGATGATTGTGGCTTTGAGATGAGTTTATTATAATATCGAAATGATGATATTGATTTGCATCATTACATTGCATATTGAGCCACTTGTTGATTCAGATTTGATATGGCGGAGGTCGCCTTGATTTATTGATTTGTTGGACGTATGGGGCTATAGTTGAGTTGGCATAGTGTATGTGGAGGTCGCTGCTATGGCCTGAACACTCTCTATATGCGCACCATAGTCCTGGGATTGTAGAACACAGCACCCCACCTCGAGCGGATGAGTCGGTGGATGTTGCTGGGGGATTCTCTTTCCTTGAGTACCCTATGACCAGATGATTCACTTGATCTTGAGATTTATTGATAGCCCACATCTTCTGATCATGCATTGCATTATATTGCATCTTTATGAATTTAATATGAAATATTTGTCACTTTAATTCTCATATGTTATTGATTGTATCATACTGGGTTTATACTCACCTGCATGTTCGGTACCTCTTGTTTTCATGTGCTTGACGGTAGGTGAGGCGAGGCTTGGGATGCCAGAGTCCAGCTCAAGGCGAGGAGATACGAGTTAGAGTGGGATTCTCGGGTATTAGGAGCTACTTGATGATGTTTGAATTTCTTTGGTTCACTAGTTTTATTTGACATGTTAAAAAATTATATTTCAAATATTTGAGACAATTAAATTATTTTGACGATGTTTATGTGGAATTGTGAACCACAAACTATGTATTTTACTCGATCATTCGGTTTGTTACAATTATAATTATTATTATTAGATATCGGACCCAGACCCCACATTTGGAATCCTTGAAAAATTATCTACAACTTTGCAGAAAACATGATTGCCTAAAAAGTTGGTTAAGGTGATCAAATTATAAAAATATCATAAGGAGGAAAAATTTACTTTCACCATGACCAGCATATAGTAAACCAATCATAACTATTTCAATATTTAACCAAATGGGGTGAACCAAGTGGCCAAATTCATCTACAGACAATTACCCACATGTTTGCTGTTTTGAGCAGAGTCAAATTAAGTGATTAAAGTCGTGGAACAAGCATTGAAAGAAGAGACATGGAATTGAAGTTGGAGAAGACAAAGACTACTGTTACAACTACATGGCATTAATAAAAATTTTGACCCTTTCTCTCATTTGGCCTATAAATAGAGGTCTTGTGCTAGCTTGAAAATCATTCTATCGAATTGTAAAATATAGTGTGAGTGTGTATAAAAGTTCTAGGTTCCAATATATTTTTTATTTTCCAAATTATGAGTGATGTTTTTAGTGTTGATCAAAAGTAAGTTCATGGAAAGCTAAATCTATTATGTCAAGGTGAAGAGGATGAATTTTTGGTGAAGTAAGATTGTTTATATTTTGTATATTCTTTCTTTATTTCTTTTCATTTTGCTAATTTCTTTTTATTGTAGGTATAAAAATGAATTATATGTTGTTATCAATTTACATCAAATTCTTGATACCATTGAAGTGGTTATCTTGATTTGTTGTTTAATTTTGATACAATAAATATTTCATCAATTATTATTGTTATATTATACATACATATATATATATATATATTTATATAATTATATCATATATTTCATTTAGACGATAGCGTGGCTCTGCCGGTTGTTCTAAATGAAATATTATGATATCTAACAATCTAACATTTACTTTATCGCAACTAACTTTTACTTTCCGCATCTAACATTTACTTTATCGCAACTAACTTTTACTTTCCGCATCTAACATTTGTTTTATCGCAACTAACTTTTATTTTTTGCAACTAACTTTTACTTTCCCGCAACTAACTTATTAAATCATATATTTCATTTAGGCAATAGCGTAGCTCTGTCGGTTGTTCTAAATGAAATATAATGATTTAATTTAACATTTACTTTATGCATTTATATATTTATATATTTATATATATAATCATTGGTACCATATATAAAATATCGGTGAATTTGGTATTTTCTATAGTGAGAACTATATTATATTAGGTGTGTGTTTAAATATTTAATTTTCTTGGAACCATTATTTATGGTGGTTTTCTTTAATTTACTTTTAGTTAAACAATATTGCATAAACCAAGAATAAATCCTCGAGCCTTGACAAAAATTTATTATTTGTAAACTTCGTTCTTGCATTTGGCAATCTATAAATTAATAAATTTAAACTTCAAATAACCTCTCTGTGGATCGATATCGTACTTACGAAATATATTACTTGTAGACAACCTACACTTGGGTGAATCATAATTTAAGTAGTAGCACTCCCTCTGGGCCTTCTCCCATAAATGGGCTCCATTTGGGGTCTTTTCCCTCACGATATTCTCATTCTTGCCTCAAATCCTCATATCCTCAATAGTCACAATTACTTCACTTCCTTCAACGTTTTACATTTTCATCACTTTATAAAAATCATGCATTTAATATCCTTTTCCTTTTAAAATCAAACATGCAACATATCTTTTAACGTTATCGTTTTATCATAAAATCAATAATCATTTAAAACAAACATTTTAACATATTACAAATCCATAAACATTTAAAATGACATATAAACTCAAAACATTTAAAATAACATGTTAGACATAACTTAATTGTGACGATGGGCAATGAGATTTAAAATCAGTAGATCTTTAGGCAATAGAAAAGCAGTAGTCTTCAGCTAACGAAAACCAGAAGCAGAACTTAAAGTTCTAAGATAACCAGAAGCAGAACTTAGAATTCTAGAAAAACAGAAGCAGAATTCAGTCCAAACCGAAGTAACTTAACGTCTTTCGCATAAACAGAACTAGCCTTGAATGTTACCGTTACTTTATCAAGTACTAGCATTAATTGCACCATTAATACTGTATGAAGCTATTTATTACGTCTTACCAATTTTGGTATAAAACAAGACTGATTGTTTTGAAGCTTTTCTGCAGGACCTATTTCAGGTATTAAAGCTGAATATATCAGAAGTCAAAGAAGCCGTTTTGTTCATAGACGTTGGGATAGAAAACTTCTATAAATATACAAGAACAACGTTTATAAAGATGGGGACAATACTGATTACAATACTCACAACGTTGATCTGAGCACAAAACTCTCTTATCTCACAAAAAGCTCGACATACAGAAAAGTAGCACACGCTTCATAGCATATATCTGATCGGTTGAATATCATCTTGTGCTGCTATTTCTCATACTCTTCATAAACAGTTCACACTATTCATATCTTGTTGAAAAGAGTTTGTAATCTGAAAAAGAGTCTTTTCCAGAACTTTGATTATATATTATTTTATCGTGTTGATACACTAAGAGTTTCAGTAGGCAGAGGGTAAGTCCTGCTGAAGTGGGTGTGTACGAGTGTGTACTGTAAAATCCAAAATATTTTAGTGATACCTCCTGGAAACAGAAGAAGGGGAGACGTAGAAGATTTTATCTTCGAACTTCCATAAACAACTATTGTCTACTGCCTACAGTTTTTATCATTTCAATTACTGAACCATCAAATCGTTTCCGCACTATTCTGTGATTTGTTGGTTGCACACTTGAACAAGATTAGCTACAATCTCTAACAGGATTTTAGCAACTTCAAAAGAAGAAATCAGAAAAGAAAAGAGTTTATTCACCCCCCTCTAAACTCTACATCGATCCCCAACATAACATATTGACATATTAAATCATAAACACATAAAATTCCCTAAACATTTAAAATAATCATTTTAACTTATAAAATTCCATAAACATCCATAATCATTAAAAATAATCATGTTAGCACATAAAACAGCATTCATGGCATTGCCATGACGTTTACTAATTTCTAGGTGTAAAATGACCGTTTCCTAACGTAAAATTTCACGTTTTTTACTTTTTCTTAATTTCATTGACCCTCACATGTCCCAAATAATTATTTAAGCTTACATAAATTTTCTAATATTTTTATTTAGCTTAAATAGACGACTTTTAAATTAATCTTTAACTATAACATATTAATGCGTTTTAATCCCGAATTAAACCAAACCTTAATATAAAATTCCCAAATTAAAAACTTAGACTTTTAATAATTATTTGAGCTTAAATATAATTTTCCATTATTTTATAAAGTTTAAAACTAGGCATTTTAAATAATTCGTTAATTAACGTTTCGTGCTGCGCTAAAATCCCGGATAAATACAAAACTCATTATTTTGATCTCAAATTTTTAACATAACCTTTTTATGATTTATTCTACCCTTCCAAGTCATTAGCCACACCCGTGGACCAATGGATTCAATTTTAGTTCTTTAATTTTTATATTTGACACCTAATCAAAACCATCGAGCCATCTCCTATTTACCCAAGCCACGCCCGAGCCACCTCAAGCCAAACCCGAGCCAACCCACCTAGGAACCATCCTGTCCAAGCCCAGCCCAAAGAAGCAGCCGCTGAGTTGCTCAAACTCTTCTGGACAGAAGCACCATCCTGCACGCTGGAAGGAGACTCACACTTATAAGTTCCAAGCCCACTAGGACTCTCCCAGCCGCTTAACCAGCGACCACCTCGGACCCGCACTGACCCTGGACCAAGCCCAGACCCTGCCCAGACTAGCCTAATCCCTGGACCAGCCCTTGACCCATGCAAAAGCCTTGCCCAAAGGCACACACTCTGCGCGTTCCCTCATGCCCTGTGGTTCCCAATTTTTTCTACTTTCGGCTTGAGCCACGTCGAGCCACCCTGCAGCAACCCATGTCCCAGTCCTTAACCAAACTCCCTTGAGTCCGATGGACCAGCCTGGCTCATGCCCATGCCGGTCGCAAGCCCATTTCCCCGCTGCGCACAGAACCATGCATGGGGGAGAGTCCTAGTTCACTAGGACTCTTCCCTAGCCACTACCTTGACCCCTAGCCACCCTAGGACCCTACCTGGCTTTCGAACCTGACCCTGGGCAAGCCCCCAACCAGCCCTGGCCAGCCCCGTGAACACATGCCAATACCATCGAACCCTTGTACCCCAACAAGCATACACACACTTTTTTTGTTTTTAAAACTCTTGGCCCTTCCTTCTGAAGTATTGCCCACAATTTCTAGCCTTGTTTTCTCAATTATTTATCATGTTTTGGCTATAAATCATTCCATATTAATACCCTATCCATGGCAGCCCCTTAGGTACATGTAATTCATGGTTTTTGGATCAAAATACATGTTTTAAAAATCATATAAGGTGCATATACGAAAATCTTCAAAGGTGAAACTTATTTTCATGCAATTTCAAACATAAAATACATAATATGGTGTGATGATGAGTAAAAGGAGAATATGGCGTGCCTTTGCGTATTTAAAGCACGAAAACATTGCGGCGATTCAAGGGACGATGGCGGAGAGGCTTGCTGAATTTTCCTCAAACTTTTGAACTTTCCTCCAATTAAGATGTGTGTGCCGTGAGTTTTTGGGGTGGAAAAGAGTTCTGAATTTCTGTGCTTGGGTGGAGGCGTGCATATGGAAGGTTATGGGATTTATTTTACCGATTAGTAGTTAATTAGACACTAATCAAAGCCTTGGCCCATTAACCATGTTAATTAGGCCCTTTTGGTCCATTAGTGTTTAATTAAAATAATTTTGTTTAATAAAGTTTGTGAATTTATTAGACGGGTTGCCAAAACGTTTATATTTTTGTTGAAAATCCAACACCGATAAAATTTACGTCCCGGCGTATAAAATCACTTCAAAACCACATATTTTCAAAAATAAGAAAAAACATCACCCTTAATTTAAATAATTAAAAACAATTATTTAATAAAAACATTTTACATTTTACATTTTTCAGCCCTCGGTCTCCGTTCCTCGATCGCAACTCGAATATCCTTTAAAACTACATTTTAATGCAACCATGTAGAAAATTATATTTTAATCATGTCAATATGCACAACATAATTAATTTATGCTATTAAAACAATTAATTAAAATTCAAAGAATTTTAATAATTGCATGCATGTGTTTCGCGTGAACCTTCAAATTTATTTGGGGCGTTACAATCTTCCCCACTTAAATTGAATTTTGTCCTCGAAATTCGCTTATTCTTAATAACCAGAAGTTTAGACTTAGTTCTAGTATACCAAAAATCCACGCTTTCGCTACGCTACTCTAATAAAACTTAAGTTCTAGAATGTCCTTGCGTCTCCTTGATCCCAATTAAATTTTTCCTTCTAAATCCTTATTTGCGAATTGCAACTTAAAAAGACCCATAATGACTCGGTGTTATTATTATTGTAACATCGAATTTCAACTTTTCTTATAATTCCAAATATAAAAAGATTGATGGTCATACTTATCGTATATTATTTTCCTTATTTTATACCCAAAATATTTATCAACCTATCTAAGAGGATCGGTTAAGAAGTGAAAAGTGTTTAGAAGGAGGGGTTGAATAAACACTCACATATTATGTTCGTTTTTCGTAAGTTGAGTTCAGTTTAATGACAAACTGATACTCAGTATCTCGTCAGTCGATGACAATCAGTTTAACTTAGAAAACAGTTGCGGAAGTAAACTGAATGAAAGATAGAATAACTAAAATAAAAGGTAACTAAAATGAAAAGCACGCGATTTGTTTCTGGATGTTCGGAGAATGGAATAACTCCTACGTCACCCCTTCTATCACGAAGATAGGATTTCTACTAAAATACTTTGATCGAATACAATGTTTGTACTGACCCACTTCAGTTTGGTCTTATCCGTGCCAAAACTGAAACTCTTAGTTACAATAGTCTATTTCAGTTCGTGACTGATCTTAGCACAACTTAACAATATAACAAAGATTACAGTGTGCTAACAAGCTCAAAGAAGGTAGCCTTGAATGCTACAGATAGAACTTAGTAAGAGTGAGCTTTTGATTTCAGCAAAGTAACAGCTTGAGTAAAATAGTTGTTCTTGTATCCTCGTTCTTCAGCTGCTTTCTTCGCCTATTTATAGGCTTATCTTCCAACGGTAACTTGATATAATATTTGAATTTTATATCTGTTGATTGCCACGTCGATATTCTCCTGACAATCGTACACTGTAGACTCTGAAATGCGGCGTTTCAGTACGAGTTGCAGTCTGCTTGTACTGATGTCGGTTGAACATCATTTTCATTTGATGACGTGTATGACTGAGCGATCAGCTGATGAATTGTAGCTGATAAGCTTGTGCTGAGTGAATCAACTGATCAGTTTCCAAATGATCAGTTATCTGTCTTCAGAAATCCGGTTAGGTTCAACTGATCAGTTTCCAACTGATCACTCAGTTAACTCCGAAGGTTCATTTCTGCTGGATTCGGTTACCATTGATAACTTACGTGATACTTCAGTTAGGCAAGTTTTAAAATGCGAATACTTGATCAGTTAGTCCAATAGATAAATGGTTTGTCAAACAGCCGAAATTAAGTTTCCAACAATTTCCCCCTTTTTGGTGTTTAACAACACTAAGCAAATGATAACTGATCAGTTAAGCTTATAGCAACCTTCAAATCGGTTGTAGATAAAATAATAATTGTCGTGTACAGATTCGTACAATGAAAGAATAAAATAATCTGTATAAATAAATCCATGTATAAATAAATCCGTCAACTGATTTGACTGTAGCTTAGGTCTCTATTCCCCCTTTTTCTCAAACGCCTCCATTCTGATAGATAATCTTTTAACATCAGTTGATAGAACTTTAACAAAAGTAGCTACATCTGAGACTGCATTCAGCACAGTGGTTTGCGTCAAGTCTATCTTTCTGGAAACAGATGTCTCCACAAAGTCAACTCTATTTCTGATTGCATCTTGGGTTACAGAGAGACTTTCAGCTAAGCCTCTATTCTTTCTGATATCTTCTATTGCAAGGGAAAGAGAGGTCACGGTAGTATGAACTGCCTTCAGTTTTTTTGAGTTGAATACCTCTGCATGTTCCCGTTTTAGAGTATGAGCGAGTTGAGTTCGCTAAATCTGGGAAACAACAGTAAGTATTTTGTACATATTATTCTGAATGTCTTGAATTTCTTCAAGAACTGCTTCAAGATCACCAGACGACTGAGGAGGTAGATGTCCAGAAGTTCCAGGTTCTTGTTCTTTGGAGACTTGATCAAAGACCACCAAGGTCCTGTCAGATACAGCTGTCTCGGCAATAGTTTGTTCTGGAACAACTGATTCAATAACCTCTACTTGCACTGGAGGAGGAGAAGAAGGATCCTGAGTAGCAACTGAACTGTCCTGATGAAGAGGTAAATCTGTGAAACCTTCCGTTGGAGGATCATCAACTGGTGCTTCTGCTTGAGAATTAGCTGAAATTTGAGCTGGCTCGCCAGTTGGAATATTTTCAAAATTGAGCAACTGAGCCTCCACATTTTCAACGATTTCTTTATCTGTGGACTGAGCTGGCACATTAGTTGGATCATCTTGCTGAACGGGCTCTTCAGTTAAAATAGGAGCCTCTAGAATTGCTTGATCAGTCGAGTTATCAACTGATTCAGAAATGAGCTCCTCTGGTTGAGATTCCTATACTACTGACTGAATAATTACATCAATATTTGCAAGTGTTAAGTCAGCTTCTGAGTACAATGGAGGATCAACAACTGAGGGTTCAGGCACATCATGAGCTTGCTCTTTATTCGGTGATGAGGGTTCTTCCTCTTCTTCTGAAGACCCTCCATGAATAACTAATTCTTGATCTTGTTCCAAAAATCTTATCTGTACATGCAGGGAAGTAAGATCTGAATCCAACTGAGTAAGCACATCTCGATCATTGTAAGCAGTTGGATTTGTCGGAATGTATTTTGCTTTCAACTTTTCAACTAGTTGAGCCAACTTCTTGGCTCTCAACAAATCAAAGAAATAATTTTTTCTTTCCAAACCCTGCACAATAGCAGCAGCTTTGACTATCCTCAAAACGATGGCTTCCAATCTGATAAACTTCTTCAGCTGAGACTTCTTCTTCAATTGTTTGGCAAAAGTGTGAGTTCTGTATGTGATCCAAGCCTCATAAGTTTTCAGTTTGGATGCTGCAAAAGTATTGACCTGTTCCAAAATTAGGTCAATATGGGTCTGGATTGCATTTGTTGGCCTGGGCTCTTCAATCATCTTGCCCTTGCCTTTCTCATTAGTAAGAATGCGTGGAATGTTCAGACCCGAACGAGTCGTTTCCACCAGTTCTAGAATAGTGATCCCTTTAGGTCGAGCATGAGCAAAGATGGTAGGGAGATTGACAGTTTGTAGAGAAGATACGGCCCTGGCTGACTCCTTTTCACCTGCTGAGGTGATGACCTTCTTGGATGGATCAGTTGATTGAGGCAACTGATCTCTTGCTAAAACTTCAACTGGAACGGCTTTTAGAGGAATAGCCTGAATAGGTTGTCGAGCGTCTGAAGGTTTCAGCCTTTCAGTTTGAATAGCTTCCAGCAAAACTATTGGCTTGGTTTTCTGAGTTCTGGGCTTTTTGGTAACTTTGAGAGATGGAGTTTTCTCCGATTCCGATTCACTGACAATCAGCTTTCTCTTGGAGGTCTTCAACTGTGCCAGAGTTTTTGCCCTTTTCACAGACTTGGGAGCAGCCTGCTGTGCTCCAATCTCCTTTTTTATCTTGACGAATTGATCAGGAGTAAAATCCAGTTTGGCTTTGGGCGGCAGAATATTCTTAGCATTGAAGACTTTGAATTTGGATGATCTTTCAGAATCATCAGCCACCAACCCTTTGATTTTCAGCAAATAGCTCAACTGAACAGCAAATCCTTTGGACTATTTGGTGGATTGAAACATGTTTTTCAATATGTTGAAGGTGATTTGCCTCCAGTTGAGTCTTCGTCCTGCCATGATAATGGTAAGGGCTTGAAATTTCTCCAAGGTAAGGGAAAGGATCGGTTAATAAGTGAAATGTGTTTAGAAGGGGGGGTTGAATAAACACTCACAGATTATGTTCGTTTTTCGAAGGTTGATTTCAGTTTAATGACAAACTAAAACTTAATATCTCGTAAGTCAATGACAATCAGTTTAACTGAGAAAAGAGTTGCGGAAGTAAACTGAATGAAAGATAGAATAACTAAAATAAAAAGGTAACTTAAGTAAAAAGCACGCGATTTGTTTCTGGATGTTCGGAGAATGGAATAACTCCTACGTCATCCCTTCTATCACGAAGATAGGATTTCTATTAAAAGACTTTGATCGAATACGATGTTTGTACTGACCCACTTCAGTTTGGTCTTATCAATGCCACAACTGAAACTCTTAGTTACAACAGGCTATTTCAGTTCGTGACTGATCTTAGCACAACTTAACAATATAACAAAGATTACAGTGTGCTAACAAGCTCAGAGACAGTAGCCTTGAATGCTACAGATAGAACTTAGTAAGAGTGAGCTTTTGATTTCAGCAGAGTAACAACTTGACTAAAATAATAGTTCTTGTGTATCGTATGCTTTAGCTGCTCTGTTCGCCTATTTATAGGCTTCTCTTCCAACGGTAACTTGTTATAATATTTGAATTTTATATCCGTTGATTTTCCGCGTCGATATTTTTCTGACAATCGTACACTGTAGACTCTGAAATGCGGCGTTCCACTACAAGTTGCAGTCTGCTTGTACTGATGTCGATTGAACATCCTTTTCATTTGATGACGTGTTAAGGCTAAGCGATCAGCTGATGAAAGTAGCTGATAAGCTTGTGCTGAGTGAATGAACTGATTAGTTCCCAACTTATCAGTCAGCTGTCTTCAGGAATCCAGTTAGGTTCAACTGATCAGTTTCCAACTGATCAGTCAGTTAACTTCGAAAGTTCAGTTCGGCTGGATTCGGTTGCCTTGATACTTCACGTAATACTTCAGTTGCTTAATACGAATACTTGATCAATTCGTTCCAGTAGATAAATGGTTTGTCAAACAGCCGAAATTAAGTTTCCAACAGTAAGAGCAGCAAAAGATCCTGCCTTTGCCAATAACCCCTTGGCTACAATGTCAGCCAACAACTGAACCTCATGTTTTAGTTCCTTCTTTGGATCGGAAACTTTGACTTTTCGTCCATCAGCGGAGAGTTGTTTCTGCATCTCTTCAATATCTGATGCTTTAACATCAGCAAGGTGTTCCAATCCATCGGACGGCAACAAGAATATCTCACCAAAAGAGTCTTCAAATATGGTCAACAACTGACCATTGACAGTAGATGAGATGCTTCCATCCTGATTGATAAATCCACTGGAGTAGAAATCGAAAAGCTCCTTTGGATAGATCTCTTGGGAAGATTGTCCCAAGAATGTTTTGAGCCCAGCTGATTGAAGCTTCTGAAATACATTTTAACCTCGGCTTCTTTGATAGATAGGACTGAATCGAAATTGATTGCCATAACATTCAACATATGCGCTGGAATCTGGTTTGCCATTTGAGCTGAATGATTTTCTGCGAAAAAGAAGGTTTGAATTTGCTTTTGCTCCAAGAAATTTGGTTAAGCGTAAGAAGAAGAACTGAAATGGAGCGGGAAAAGTACTTTTGTACGTGACTGTTCGATTCCCCCTTAATAAATGCATATAAATATTAAGCGAACTTAAGCAAGATTAATTAAATAAAATCTTATGCTTGGAAGATTAATCGTCTGCTACAGTGACTGAGCCCTTTCATCTTCCTTGACCCTGCGCTATAAATAAAAGTGGCTCAGTTAGTATCAAACATATCAGTTATTAATATTCAGCAGATAAAATGGCAGGTGCAAGTAGCTCAAGGTTTCTAGATATCGCTGAAGAATTTATGAACATTGCTCTGGAGAAACGTAAAGTTGATATGGAAGATGAGGTCTTTCATAAAATTCTTCGCTATTGGAAGGAGCTGCAAGGATTCCAGTTCCTCTATGAATGTACTATGAATGTAGAGAAGCGAACACTCCTAGAGTGTTGGCAAAGCTGCAAAAGTATAGAGAGCGTTTGCACGTCGCCGAGACGGTGAACCTCTTTGAAGATGGTTATGTCTACCATCTGATGCGCCACAAGGAGAGGACTATTCTGGAGCGAATAGCTGTTTCTGATAGTTTTCTTAAGACTGCAACTGGCGAAATATCCGGTTGGATGAAAAAATGGAGGTCTTTTGTTGAAGAAGAATATTTTGGTGTAATCCGCAACAATTTCTTTAAATAAAGACTCATTTTGTTTTAGCTTTGTCTTCTATTTTTCTGCAATAGTTAATCTCATCAACTGAAAAATAAGTGACTAACTGAATCATAATAACAAACTGACAAGCTAACATCAGTTAGAATTAGATAAATAACACAAATATATTAGCAACTGAGATATAATCATGGAAAACTGATTAAGATAAATTTATTAAACCAAGTATGTTGCGAAAGTGAGAAAACTTAGTCTCGGGTAGTGGTTTGGTGAAGATATCAGCTGCTTGCTGCTCAGTTGAGACGTATTCCAGTCTGATGTCCTTCTTCAAGGCATGATCTCTGATGAAGTGATGCCTGACATCGATGTGCTTGGTCCTTGAGTGAAGAACTGGGTTATACGTGATAGCAATCGTGCTTGTATTATCACAAAATATAGGCGATTCCTTGGCGATAACTCCATAGTCTTTCAGTTGTTGTTGAATTCAGAGCAGTTGAGCGCAGCAACTTCCAGCAGCAAGATATTCTGCTTCAGTCGTGGAAGTAGTTATGGTTGTTTGCTTCTTGCTGAACCAAGAGATCAGTCTGTCTCCTAGAAACTGACATGATCCACTTGTACTCTTTCGATCAAGCTTACATCCTGCATAATCTGCATCTGAATTTCCAACTAAATTGAAAGATGAGTCTTTAGAATACCACAGCACAACATTTTGTGTGCCTTTAAGGTATTTTAAAATCCTTTTGGCGGCTGAGAAATGTGATTGCTTAGGATTTGCTTGAAATCGAGCACACATGCATACAGCAAATACAATATCAGGACGACTAGCAGTTAGGTACAATAATGAACCTATTAAACCTCTGTATAATGTCGCCTCAACTGATATTACCCCTTGATCATTGTCTAGTTTGACTGATGAACTCATGGGAGTGCTTGCTGCTGAGCATGATTCTATGCCAAATTTCTTAAGCAGTTCCTTTGTATATTTGGTCTGACTGATAAAGATACCAGTTTCCAGTTGCTTCACTTGCAGTCCAAGGAAAAATGTCAGTTCACCCATCATGCTCATTTTGAATTTGTCCTGCATCAACTTAGCAAACTTCTCGCATAATTTGGGGTTAGTTGACCCAAATATAATATCATCAACGTAAATTTGAACAAGTAGAATATGATCATTCTTAGAGAATTTGAACAAGGTCTTATCAACTGATCCAACTGAAAAATCATGATCAGTTAGGAATTTTGAAAGTGTTTCATACAAAGCTCATGGAGCTTGTTTGAGACCATATAAGGCTTTGTTCAAATGGTAGACATGATCAGGAAAAGTATGATTGATGAAATCTGGAGGTTGCTCCACATAGACTTCTTCCTGCAGCTGACCGTTTAAAAATACGCTCTTCACGTCCATCTGGTAGACTTTGAAGTTCTTGAATGATGCATAGGCAAGGAATATTCGGATGACTTCAGTCTTGCAATTGGGGCATATGTTTCATCTTAGTCAATTCCTTCTTCATGCCTATATCCTTGTACTACCAGTCTCGCCTTGTTGTGCACAACTGAACTATCTTCGTTCATTTTGTTCATGTACACCCATTTTGTACCTATAACAGATTTTAAAGTGGTCTTGGAACTAAGTTCCAGACATTGTTATGGGTAAACTGATTCAGCTCCTCTTGCATTGCCTTTATCCAGTTTGGATCAGCAAGAGCTTCATCAATTTTCTTTGGTTCCAATTATGATACGAAAGCTGAATGAATAAATAAATTAAGCTCTTGATTTCTTGTTCTTACTGGATCAGATGGATTACCTATCACCAATTCCGGAGGATGTGATTTCTTCCATCTGAGTTCAGTGTTTGTTGTATCCAAGTTAGTAACTGCTTCTGTATCAGTTGAAGTTTCATCAGTTGGCAGTTGAATATTCTCAATAAGCTCCTCCAACAGAACATCAGGAATAGCTTCCTGTTCAATTGGTTGTTCTAGTACTTATGGTTGTGGTGTTTGGAGGTTGTTGTGATTGATATGATTATCTTCTTCATCTGCATCCTCCAAACTGATCTCTGTAAGTCTATCAATTAGCTCAACTGGATCAGTTGGCTTATTAGTTAGAGCGTTTTCTTCAAAAACAACATGGATAGATTCTTCAACATTCAAAGAATTTTTATTAAAAACTCTATATGCTTTTCTAACTGAAGAATATCCAAGAAATATTCCCTCTGTAGATTTTGCATCAAAGGTCTTTAAATGATTTTTACCATTATCGAGAATAAAACATCTGCAGCCGAATATTTTAAAGTAGGAGACCACACTTTTTCTTCCATGCCAGATCTCATATGGTGTTTTCATATGATTCTTATTAATCATCGATCTGTTCTGAGTATAACACGCAGTGTTTACTGCCTATGCCCAAAACCTTTGAGAAATGCCTGAATCAGCAAGCATTGTTATAGCAGCTTCTTTAAAGGTCCGGTTTCTCCTTTCAGCTACACCATTTTGGTGAGGAGTTCTATCTGCTGAGAGCTCATGCTTAATTCCAGCATTTTCTAAAAAATTTGAAAGAGTTTGATTGATGAATTCAGTTCCTCGATCAGATCTGATTCTATCAATTCCAACTTATTTTTCATTTAATAATCTTCTGAAAAGCTTGATTATTTGTGCAGCAGTTTGGTCTTTGGATTTGAGAAAAATAACCCAAGTAAATATTGAAAAATCATCCACAATCACCAAGGTGTATTTCATTCCCCCTAAGCTCATGATTGGTATTGGACCAAAGAGATTCATATGTAATAGTTCTAAGCATCGGGAAGATGATTTACGGCCCTTGTTTTTAAAAGAAGATTTTACTTGTTTACCAAACTGACATGCTGAACAAATTTTATCTTTGACAAAATCAATTTTGGACAAACCAGTTAAAAGATCATGGTTACTCAGATATGAAATGGATTTAAAGTTCAGGTGGTTTAATCTCTTATGCCACAACCAGTTTTTAGAAATCTTTGAAGCAATGAAACATACTGGTGCATAAGGTTGATCATTCCAACTGACTTTGTAAGTGTTTTCACACCTTTTGCAAGTTAGAATAACCTCATCAGTTGAGTCTTTGACTGAACAACAGTGTTTGTCAAACTGAACTGAGAATCCGTTATCGCATAACTGACTGATGCTAATCAGATTATACTTGAGACTCTCAACTAATAAAACATCATTAATGGTAAAGTTACCATGGATAAGCTTACCCTTACCCACAGTTTTACCTTTGGAATTATCTCCAAAACTGATGTTTGGTCCAGTGTACTTGATCAGTTGAGATAACAGATCTACATTTCCAGTCATGTGTCGTGAGCATCCACTATCCAAGTACTAGATTGATTCCTTAATTGTACCTGTTACCTGTAGTCACATGCAAGATATAATTTTTGGTACCCTTTTCTATTTGAGTCCTACACTATTTAGTCCTTTAGGAGCCCAGACTTGGATTAGTCTGACTGACTGTCCAGTTGCTGTATTCCAGATGGTCTTTCTCGATTTGTGTGTGTTTGGTGTGTAGTGTGCAGATGATACAACATGTAATTTAGCTTTGTTCGACTGATTGTTCAGCCGATATCTTTTCTGAACCGGCTTGCTGTTATAGTAATTGGAGTAGTCATTTGAATATTTTCTGCTAAATCTTTTTGATGACTGACTACGTGAGTCAGTTAAAACATTTGGGCTATAACCAAAACCATATCTTCTAGCTTTGTTCGTACTTTCAGTAGGCTGTTCAACCAGTTTACTTGGCTCAGCTTGTTCTTGTATCATAACTGATTTGACAAAGTGAATGTATTTCCCTTTATCCATATTCAGTTTTGGTCGAGTATCATTGGGAATCATTTCATCTTGGGTGCTGAACCCTAACCCATTTTTATCAGTAACTGATTTTTGTGAGTTCTGCACTTCAGTTAATGCAACAGATGATTTGTTCCAAGCCTGAATGAGCTCAGTTTGCTTTGAATTCTCAAGCGTCAACTTTTGAATCATTGATTGATTCCTGCTCTTTTCAGTATTGAGCTCAGCAATCTCCCTTTTCAGACTCAACACATCAACTGATTCATCAGTTTTAGTTTTATTGTCTATGGGATCAGTTTTCTTTGCTCTGGCCTTTTCAAACGATAAGGCAAGCTTATGAGACTCATTAACCATTTCATGAAGAGTTGAAATGAGTTCTTCTCTAGTGAAATCAGTTGAGCTGAAGTCAAATACATGTTGACTGCTTGACTCCTCTTCTGTATCACCAGCCATTAGACACTTCACTTCCTCTTCACCATCACTGGAACTGCATGAGGTTTCTGGTTCTGACTACTCGCTGTCAGTTTCTGTCCATTTAGATTTACTTTCTTCAGCTAACAGTACCTCATGCTTCTTCCTGGAAAACTTCTTATCATCCTTGGATCTCTTTCTATGCTCATATGACTTCTTTCTTCTTTCAGTCGAGCCCTGACTGTCCTTCTTGGGTTTGGGACAGTCAGCAATGAAGTGACCGGGTTTCCACAGTTGTAGCAGCCATTTGATTCCTCTTCAGAATTATTTCTCTGATAATTCTTCTGGAAGTTCCCTTGATTTCTTCTCATGAATCTTCCGAATTTTTTAATGAACAATGACATAGCATCATTGCTCAATTGATCAGCAGACTTCTCGACCGAGCCAGTTGGTTCTATTCTGACAGCAGCTAATGCAGTTGTGACTGCCGGAGTAGAAGGCTCTCCTTTTCAAGTTCGTAGCTCAAACTCATAGGCTTTCAGATCAGCGAATAGATCATGAAGCTCAACTCTGTTTAGATCCTTGGACTCCCTCATTGCCATGGTCTTTACGTCCCACTCCTTGGGAAGACCTCTGATTACTTTTAATGCAACTTTTTTGTTGGTATATACTTTTCCAAGTGCATTGAGTTCATTGATGATGCAGCTGACTCTCTCATCATACTCATGCATCGACTCCAGTTCTCATCTTGATGTTGTCAAACTTCTGCACAACAACAAAAAGTTTATTCTCTTTAGTTTGTTCGTTTCCTTCACACAGCTGGATCAACTTTTCCAAAATCTCCTTAGCTGTCTTACACATCTTGATCTTGCTGAAGGTTACTTTGTCCAGTGTCTTGTACAGTATATCCTTTGCCACATTATCCAGATTTGCTTTTCTTTTGTCTTCTGTTATCCATTCATCTCTAGGCTTTTCAATATAGTGAGGTGCCCCTTCAGTAATAGCCACTGCTGTATTGGCTTTCAGAATCTTCATCGGTCCGTCAGTGATAGCATACCACATGTCATCATCTTGTGCAGCTAAGTGAGCATGCATTCTTATTTTCCAGTCATCGAAGTCCTCTCTGGAAAACATACGGATCTTGTTAAAGGAAGACATAATGATCAGTTTGAAAGTGTAGATATTCTGAGACGAGATATAACTGCTCTGATACCACTTGAAAGGATCGGTTAAGAAGTGAAAGTGTTTAGAAGGGGGGGTTTGAATAAACACTCACAGATTATGTTCGTTTTTCGTAAGTTGAGTTCAGTTTAATGACAAACTGATACTCAGTATCTCGTCAGTCGATGACAATCAGTTTAACTTAGAAAACAGTTGCGGAAGTAAACTGAATGAAAGATAGAATAACTAAAATAAAAGGTGACTGAAATGAAAAGCACGCGATTTGTTTCTGGATGTTCGGAGAATAGAATAACTCCTACGTCACCCTTTCTATCACGAAGATAGGATTTCTACTAAAAGACTTTGATCGAATACAATGTTTGTACTGACCCACTTCAGTTTGGTCTTATCTGTGCCAAAACTGAAACTCTTAGTTACAACAGGCTATTTCAGTTTGTGACTGATCTTAGCACAACTTAACAATATAACAAATATTACATTGTGCTAACAAGCTTAAAGAAGGTAGCCTTGAATGCTACAGATAGAACTTAGTAAGAGTGAGCTATTGATTTCAGCAGAGTAACAGCTTGAGTAAAATAGTTGTTCTTGTATGCTCGTTCTTCAGCTGCTCTCTTTGCCTATTTATAGGCTTCTCTTCCAACGGTAACTTGATATAATATTTGAATTGTATATCCGTTGATTGCCACGTTGATATTCTCTTGACAATCGTACACTGTACACTCTGAATTGCGGCGTTTCAATACGAGTTGCAGTCTGCTTGTACTGATGTCGGTTGAACATCCTTTTCATTTGATGACGTGTATGGCTGAGCGATCAGCTGATGAATTGTAGCTGATAAGCTTGTGCCGAGTGAATCTACTGATCAGTTTCCAACTGATTAGTTAGCTGTCTTCAGAAATCCAGTTAGGTTCAACTGATCAATTTCCAACTGATCACTCAGTTAACTCCGAAGGTTCATTTCAGCTGGATTCGGTTGCCATTGATAACTTACGTGATACTTCAGTTAGGCAAGTTGTAAAATGCGAATACTTGATCAGTTAGTCCAATAGATAAATGGTTTGCCAAGCAGCCGAAATTAAGTTTCTAACACTATCAAATTTCAATCTTAAAATCCCAAACACACATAAAAATGCTTAGATTTTCAATGCCTAATATCGATTCATTTTATAATGCCTTTGATTAACATCCCTTATAACGTTATAACCTAAGATATCCTAAGGTTCTAAATATTCTTTTAAGCCCAAATCATCAAAAATTCATATCATTAAACCCATTCAATTCTCACTTATTGCTAAACTAGTCCCAAAATTCCTAAATAATTACAAGATTAATTCTTAATTTCCTCAAAAATTATCCCATTTGGTCCTTAATTTCGAAAATCCTAGAATTAACCCATAAGTTTTTGGCATTCTTAATTTGCTTCTACAGGTTTCCCATAACATGATTTCAAAAATTTAAACTTATTTACCCAAAAATCAATTTCCTATAACCAATATTACCTTTCATGAAACTTAAAATCCCAATTTATATATTTTTATACTCCCAAAGTCGTTACAATCCTCGAATAATTACTACTTATGAGTAATTCCCAAAAATTACTTCAAATAGTAACCACGAATCGTGAGAATTTTCTTAGAAAAATCTACGTGTTCCAAAAGCATTCATAATATTTACGATTAAATTATGACCAAAAAAGTATAATGTCAATACTAAAACCTAAATATCAACATAGTCCAATTCCACCACGAAGGCAACATGCGTTGAATCAAATAATTTCTTATTTCATGTCGTATCACGTATAAAAATTCCAAAACATATATTATCATGAAACTATTAAACATGTTACGTAAACATATAATTCATGTAATTATGCAGGTAACATTATAAAATAATATAAAGCATGTAAACATAAAAGTTGAGGTTTGACGACTGATCTTTCCGGCACTGATGGTGGCATAACACTTTACAGCACCATGGCTCTGATACCAACTAGAACGTCTGCTACTCGTTTTCTTAAATAGCGCTAGGAATTTTTTTTTCTCCTTAATCTCTATAATAAAAAATATACATATATATAAATACTTTAAAATATCTTGTCATCATTTTAAAAATAAACATCCAACTAACATTTAAAAATTCAAAGGAAAATATTTTAAAGCATAAAATCGTCAAACGTTTTACCAACCTAAAAACATTATTTGAAAAGTATGGCCCATACTATAACCTCTCAAAATCTCTCATAACATAAATAAAAATCATAGAATATCTTTAACATAACTTAAAATCATAAATCATAACTAGTGCGAAAAACTAGCGTCGGTCCTCGGGTTATGTGCACTTTCAGTCCAACAAAGTCAACCATCAAGACCCCCATAAACATTATTATCATAATCACCTGCATCAATCACACCTAGTGAGTCTAAAGACTCAACACATCATAATCTTGATATCAAGTAATACATATATATATCACATGCAACAGTGAAAATTACTTGTACTTAAAATATCGTTTTCATGAAAATGCATAAAATTTAAACAAAAATATTTTCATAATGATGCATCAAGTTGAAACATAAACATTTTCATAAACTTTTCATAAACATTTTCGTAAACCGTTTGCTATCAACCACAACATATTCATATGAACATTCATAACATAAACCTCAACATTTTTCTTTTTCTCATTTCATAACATAAATCCTTTCATCATGAGCATATGCATTTTTCCTTTTTATTGAATTCAGATCGTTAATTGTGACTTTCCTCAAACCTCAAAAAGTTGATGGATCCATCTACATGAAACCGAAGTATTGGGCGGCGGCCACCAGCAACACTTTCACCGGTCAACTAGGCCCTGACCTATCCCCATCGAATGAAAATACGATCGTCGGGCTCTCTTTGGGACCTTCTCCCATAAATGGGCTCCCTCTGGAGCTTTTCCCTCACGATATTCTCATTCATACCTCAAATCCTCATATCCTCAATAGTCAAAATTACTTCACTTCCTTCAACGTTTTACATTTTCATCACTTTATAAAAATCATGCATTTAATATCCTTTTCCTTTTAAAATCAAGCATGCAATATATCTTTTAATGTTATCGTTTTATCATAAAATCCATAATCGTTTAAAACAAACATTTTAACATATTACAAATCCATAAACATTTAAAATGACATTTTAACCTCAAAACAGTTAAAATAACATTTTGACATATTAAATCATAAACATATAAAATTCCCTAAACTTTTAAAATAATCATTTTAACTTATAAAATTTCATAAACATCTATAATCATTGAAAATAATCATGTTAGCACATAAAACAACATTCAAGGCACTGCCATGACGTTTACTAATTTCTAGATGTAAAATGACCGTTTTACTCCTAGACGTAAAATTTCACGTTTTTGACTTTTTCTTAATTTCATTGACTCTTACATATCCCAAATAATTATGTAAGCTTACATGAATTTTCTCATATTTGACGACTTTTAAATTAATCTTTAACTATAACATATTAATGCGTTTTAATCTCGAATTAAACCAAACCTTAATATAAAATTCCCAAATTAAAAACTTAGGCTTTTAATAAGTATTTGAGCTTAAATATAATTTTCCATAATTTTATAAAGCTTAAAACTAGGTGTTTCAATTAATTCATTAATTAACGTTTCGTGCGCCGATTAAATCACGGATAAATCCAAAACTCATTATTTTGATCCCAAATTTTTAACATAACCTTTTTATAATTTATTCTACCCTTCCAAGTTATGAACCACACCCGTGGACCCATGGATTCAATTTTAGTTCTTTAATTTTCGTATTTGACACCTAATCGAAACCACCGAGCCACCTCCCACTTTACCCCAGCCACCTCAAGCCAAACCCGAGCCAACCCACCTAGGAGCCCTCCTGACCAAGCCCAGCCAAAAGAACCAGCCGCTGAGTCGCTCAAACTATCCTGGACAGAAGCACCATCCTGCACGCTGGAAGGAGACTCGCGTTTATAAGTTCCTAGCCCACTAGGACTCTCCCAGCCGCTTAACCAGCGACATCCTCGGACCCTCACTGACCCTGGACCAAGACCAGACCCTGCCCAGACCATCCCAATCCCTAGACCAGCCCCTAACCCATGCAAAAGCCATGCCTGAAGGCACACACTCTGCGCGTTCCCTCCTGCCCTGTGGTTCCCATGTTTTTCTACTTTTGGCTTGAGCCACGTCGAGCCACCCTGCACCAACCCATGTCCCAGCCCTTGGCCAAACTCCCTTGACTCCGATGGACCAGCCTGGCTCGTGCCCAGGCCAGCAGCAAGCCAACTTCCGCGCTGCGCACAGAACCATGCATAAGGGAGAGTCCTAGTTCACTAGGACTCTTCCCTAGCCACTACCTTGACCCCTAGTCATCCTAGGACCCTACCTAGCCTTCGAAACTGACCCTGGCCAAGCCTCCAACCAGCCCAGGCCAGCCCCGTGAACCCATGCCAAGACCACCGAACCCTTGTACCCCAACAAGCATACACACACTTTTTTGGTTTTTAAAACTCTCGGCCCTTCCTAGTGAAGTATTGCCCACAGTTTCTGTGAGATGCCGAAAATAAAATAGTATTGATGGCATTTTTGGTAAATAAGGTGAAAAATATTCAATTTATTTTGATAGCATTTTCATAAATAAGTTGAAAAATAATGAATTAATTTTAAGGACAAAATGGTAATTAGTGACATATCTGATCATATGAAGTCCAAATGATTTGAAATTTGAATATAACGTGGAAAACTCAAAGATATAGAAGTTTCATGCTTTCAGTTTTGAAAAATTTGATCGTTTGACTGGTCCAAATGGATATAACGACGTTAAAATGTTAAATAGTATATATTATATTATTATAATATTAAAATCAAATAAAAAAATAAAAAAAATGATAAATATGAAACTTACGAGAAACGCAAGTTTTCATTCTTCAGAAAGTCAGAGAGGAGAGAGAGGAGAAGAAATAGGGTTTTCGATTTTTTTTTCGATCTTGCGACTTATCGGTTTATCCAATCGACGAACCGACTTCAGTTATGGGATCGTTGACACGAGGTCTTCGATTTGAGGTATAAATGTTATATTTTTTGTGATGTTTGAAATTCGTTGATTTTTTGAATAAATTCAATAAATTGTTAAATCATACAGAAATTGAACATTGTTGAATATGGTTTGATTTTAACGAAGAAGAGGTGATTATAGTGATGTTATTTTGAATTATTCTCAATTTATTATAATTAGAGAATTTTAATCGTTGGATTTAGATTTAAGAATTATTTGTCAGTTATTATTAATTCTGATAAATATATGCGGTAGAATAACCAACAAGAAACTAAGTTTTAAAGTCGGAATTGAATTATGATATGATTTGACTTTGATATGAATTTTTGAAGTTTCAAAAGATATTTGAAACTTATATTGTTGATTTTGAATGATGTGATTGATTGAAATGAATATGTTATTGATGTAGATAGATTATTATACCAAAATCTTCAAGCTACATCAATTGGAAACGAAGAATTGAGATATCTTGCGATCGGGTAACATACGACAGGTATCTGTATTATATGATATATGCTTGATTGATTGGATTGAGATTACATGTCTATATGTCTTATTTATTGATTTGATGTGGCATAAATGACAGGCACGTTGAGCTATGATTCTTGGATACCCTGATATTATTGGATTTGATTCTGGGGTTTGTGAACACGATGCTATGTTTGGCATTATGTGGCCCTTAAAACATAGACATTAGTGGCCCCGATGATTGATTGAGATTTGGGATTTGATGGCGCTTTGTCGACGCTATCAGATGAGTATCCCTGATTCAGGCCGGTGTGCCAGCTCGAGCATTGATTTGATAGTGATTCGATTGATTCTGACATGTGCTCAGTGGATGGGCATTTGACTTGATACCTCCACGACATACATGCATTGCATATCATATATCATTGTTTAGATATATGTGGTATATATTGTGGTTGCTTCAGACTGAGCTTTGCTCACCCCAGAGGGGGCTGTTGTTGTCTTTGTATGCTGACAATGACAGGTACTCCAGGATATCAGGAGATCGGAGATGGTACTTCTGGAGGGATTCATGATTGATTTGAGGTTTGGTCTATCCCAGTATATATGTATATGTATCTATATACCGGAGCATGTCCCGAAGATATGAGTTGTTTGTATGTAGTTGATTTTAATTATGTGTGGGCAGATTTTATGATGATGATATATTTTGGGCTCATTATAAAGAAACTTTAAACCCTTTTCCGCTGTAATTAATTAACCCTAATCAGATTGTGTTGTAATAACGATTAGGAGTTAAGGGCCCCACACAGAGTGGTATCAGAGCATAGCTGGGAATGCTCGATTAAGTCTTGTGTACACGTAATAGGCACAAATGAATTGTGCGTATGTGTTTGATTTATTTGTATTACTTGCTCCTACTTGATTTAGTTTGAGTAAGTTGTTGATGAGATAGATGATATAAGATGATGATGATGTGAAATTGCTATTGATTTGTGATATTCATCCTTTGATTTGTAGATGGATCCCACAAATAAAACTGCGAGTAGTAGTACTGAGAGGATGGTTGGACAATTTGAAGGATTGTCCATGGATCTGGTGATGGCTCGATTCCAGGACTTGAAACCACCGAGGTTCTTTGGCACTGAGAGTGCAGAAAGAGCTGAAGCCTGGTTGAAGGATATCGAGCATCTGTTTAATATTGTTGAATACTCTAAGGCTCGGCGAATGAAACTTGCTCTCTATCAACTGAAAGACCGAGCAAAATCTTGGTGGGAAGTCGCTGAGATTTGACTAAAAGAGGCAGGGATTGAAGTCGCATGGGATGTCTTCAAGGTCCAGTTTTTGGATCAGTATTCCCCTCTTTCTTATTATACTGCCCAAGAGAATGAATTCAATAGTCTGCAGCAGGGAACGATGACTGTTGCGGAATATGCTTCGAAGTTTTCGACTTTGTTGAAGTATGCACCTCACGTAGCTGCGAATGCAAAAACAAAATATAACAGATTTGTGAATGGATTACACCCTGCTATTTATACTTTTGTCACTTCTGGTTTGCCTACCAGCTACGCAAAGGCAGTTGAACGAGCAAAGGTGGCCGAAGTTGGATTGCGACGAGGAGGTCCACAGTATACTCCTCCATCTCCAGTGACAGCTCAGCAGCCTACATTGCGTCCGAGAGGTAGGAAGTTTAAGAAGACTGGTTCCACTATTTCTTCTTCTTCCTCGAGTTCCAGTGGATCCCGGAGAGGGAGTCCTGTGATTGCTGGCAAACATACTATTGAGCAGTGTCGAGGTATGTTTGGCACTTGTTATCATTGCGGGCAGGAAGGCCATTTCTCTCGTGTATGTCCGAATAGGGGTACGACTTGTGCCCAACCCCAGCCAAGATTTAGAGGTGGCCCTAGTATGACGAGACCTGCTGTTCTTGTTCCCTCTTTTCAGCAGTCGAATGTTCCACGATACCGAGGACCTGGTGGTCAGACTATCCAAGGCCCTCCTCAAGTGAAAGTGTATGCCTTGACTGAAGCTCAGGACAATGAAGCTCCTGGTGGTTTTATTGCAGGTATTTGCATGCTTTGCAATTATCCTGCACGTGTTTTATTTGATACAGGAGCATCTCACTCATTCATATCCCGTGTATTTGTTGCATCCCATGAGATTATGTGTACGACATTGTATGATACTTTGTCGATAGCCACGCCAGCAGGAAAGATTATTCTGTCTGAGCAAGTTGTGTATAATTGTGCATTGATATGCGATGATAATATGATGTTCCTGAATTTGATTGTCCTCCCAATGCACGACTTTAATTGTATTGTTGGCATGGATATCTTGACGACAAATCGAGCTATTGCCGATTGTTTTCATGGAGTGGTTCGATTTCGACCGGTTGATGGACCCAAATGGAATTTTTATGGCAAGGGTTCCCAAGCCAAAATTCCTTTGGTATTTTCTCTGGAAATGTCTCGACTTTTGATTAGCGGGGATGAGGGTTATCTTATCTACGCTGTTGATGTCTCGAAGAAAGAGCCTTCTTTATCTGAGATTCTTGTTGTGAAAGATTTCCCGGATGTATTTCCCGATGAGATTCCTGATTTTATGCCTCATCGAGAAGTTGAGTTTAGTATTGATCTTATGCCGAACTGCGCCTATATCTAAAGCTCCTTATCGCATGGCACCTCTTGAAATGAAAGAATTAAAAGAACAATTACAGGATCTTCCCGATAAGGGATATATTCGACCGAGTGTATCACTTTGGGGAGCTAAAGTTTTATTTGTTAGGAAGAAAGATGGTACTATGCGAATGTGTATCGATTATAGGCAATTGAATCGGGCTACTGTGAAAAACAAGTATCCACTTCCTCGTATTGATGATTTATTTGATCAGCTTCATGGTACTTTGTTTACTCTAAGATTGATCTTCGTTCTAGATATCATCAAGTACGAGTTCGAGACGAAGATGTGCCTAAAACTGCTTTTCGGTCCAGGTATGGACACTATGAATTCTTGGTTATGCCTTTCGGTCTCACGAATGCTCCTGCTGTCTTTATGGATCTAATGAATCGTGTCTTTCGTGATTATCTTGACCGATTCGTTATTGTATTTATCGATGATATTCTTGTATATTCGAAATCCAAAAAGGAGCATGCTGAACATTTGAGACTGGTACTTCAAACTCTTCGTAATGGACATTTATATGCTAAATTGTCCAAATTCGAATTTTGGATGGATCGAGTGGTATTTTTGGGCCACGTCATCTCGAGACATGGCGTATCTGTTGATCTCGCTAAGGTTGAAGCCGTATTGAATTGGCCGAGACCTACGAATGTCCCTGAGATCCGTAGCTTCATGGGTTTAGCTGGTTATTATCGTCGTTTTATTGAAAGATTTTAGAAAATAGCTAAACCTATTACTTAACTGACACAGAAGAATCAGAGATTCATTTGGTCAGATGAAAGTGAAGCTAGTTTGCTTGAATTGAAGACGAGATTGACCACAGCACCTGTGCTTACTATTTCTTCAGGTACCGGAGGATTTGTGGTGTCTACAGATGCATCTGGTAAAGGTTTGGGCTGCGTTCTGATGCAACATGACAAGCTGATTGCTTATGTTTCTCATCAATTGAAATCTCATGAAACATGTTATCCTGTTCATGATCTTGAATTGGCCGCCATTGTGTTTGCTTTGAAGATTTGGCGCCATTATTTGTACGGAGAAAAGTTTGTTATTTATTCGGACCATAAGAGTCTGAAATATCTCTTTTCTCAATCTGACTGGAATATGAGGCAAAACAGGTGGATGGATCTCCTGAAATATTTTGACTGTGAGATTCAATATCACCCGGGATCGGTGAATGTTACTGCGGATGCCTTGAGTCGTAAGGTTCATGATTCTGTTTTAGCTTATGTTAGTGTCGCCAAGGTACATGAGGATATATGTACTTCTGGCTGGACTTTTCACTCGAATTGTAATTCTGTTACTGTCTCAGCATTGCAAATTGAGCCGAACTTGATATCGAAAATACGAAAGGCTCAACGAAGCGATGCTCAGATCCAAAAGTCGAAAGAACTTGTATCTGCAGGACATCAGTCTGGATTTCAGATTTCTTCTGATGGTTCTTTACGACTTAATGGTCGACTGGTAGTTCCTGATAATCCTGAATTGAAATCTGCCCTTCTTCGTGAAGCACATTGTAGTAAATACAATATTCACCCTGGAGGTCGAAAGATGTATTTGACATTGAGATCCCAATTCTGGTGGAGACGTATGAAGAAGGACATTGCTGAATTTATTTCCAAATGCCTTGTCTGCCAGCAAGTGAAAGCCGAGAGAATGAAACCTGGAGGATTACTCCATAGTCTTGAAATCCCGAAATGGAATTGGGAACATATTGCTATGGATTTTGTGACTCATTTACCCCGTTCGCCCAAGAGCTGTGATGCTATTTGGGTTATTATTGATCGGCTTTCTAAATCTGCACATTTCATTCCGTATGAGTGGACGTATCCTTGTAAGAGAATGACCCGTTTATACATCGAGAATATTGTGAGACTGCACGGTGTTCTAGTCTCAATTGTATCAAATCGTGATCTCAGGTTTGCTTCTAAATACTGGGTTAGTTTTCAAGAAGCGATGGGTATGCGTTTGGCTATGAGTACTGCTTATCATCCTCAGACTGATGGCCAAACGGAGCGTACAATTCAAACGTTAGAAGATATGTTACGTGCGATTGTGATGGATTTCAGAATGGGATGTCAAGATACCTTACCATTGGTGGAATTTTCTTATAATAATAGCTTCCAAACAAGTATTGGTATTGCACCATTTGAAGCATTATACGGGAGACGATGTAGGTCACCTTTATTCTGGGATGAAATTGGTGAAAGCAATTGACTGGACCTGAAATGATACAGGAAATGAATGATAAGGTTCAGTTGATTCGACAGCGGATGAAAGCTGCTCAGGATCGTCAAACGAGTTATGCGAATAAACGAAGACGACCCTTAGAATTCCAGAAAGGTGATAAAGTGTTTTTGAAAATATCTCCCTTTAGAGGCACCGTTCGATTTGGCATGCGAGGGAAGTTATCACCTCGATATGTTTGTCCATATGAGATCCTTGATCGAGTTGGGTATCTTGCTTATCGACTGACATTGCCACCATCTTTATCAGCCATTCACGATGTGTTTCATGTTTCTATGTTGAGAAAGTATGAACCAGATCCATCACATGTACTTGCACCTGATGAGGTTGAACTTGATCCTTCTCTTTCCTATGTTGAAGAACCTGTTTGCATTATGAATCGGAAGGAGAAAATATTGCGTGATAAATTGATTCTGCCAGTTCGAGTGCAATGGACACGACATGGTGTGGAGGAGTCAACGTGGGAATTGGAAAGCAAGATGCGAGAATCATATCCGCACTTGTTTGATTCTATTCCACTTGTTCCATTGTATTCAATGTATAGTGTTTAATTTACTGATTTTAGTTTTGATATGTACTATAACTGGTGACATATTATATGGTTGTCAATGTTATGTATATAGAGATGTTTGAGATTTCGAGGACGAAATCTTTTAAGTTGGGGAGAAATGTGAGATCCCGAAAATAAAATAGTATTGATGGCATTTTTGGTAAATAAGTTGAAAAATATTCAATTTATTTTGATGGTATTTTCGTAAATAAGTTGAAAAATAATGAATTAATTTTAAGGACAAAATAGTAATTAGTGACATATCTCATCATATGAAGTCCATATGATTTGAAATTTGTTTATAACGTAGAAAACTCAAAGATATAGAAGTTTCATGCTTTGAGTTTTGAAAAATTTGATCGTTTGACTGGTCCAAAGAGATATACCGACCTTAAAATATTAAATAATATATATTATATTATATATTAATATTTTATTAATATAATATAATATAATATGAAAATAAAATTAAAATAATAATGATAAATATGAAATTTACGAGATACATAAGTTTTCATTCTTCAGAAAGTCAGAGAGGAGAGAGGAGAAGAAATAGGGTTTTCGATTTTTCTTTTCGATCTTGCGACTTATCGGTTTATCCAATCGACAAACCGACTTCAGTTATGGGATCGTTGACATGAGGTCTTCGATTTGAGGTATAAATTTTATATTTTTTGTGATGTTTGAAATTCGTTGATTTTTGGAATAAATCCGATAAATTGTTAAATCATATAGAAATTGAAGATTGTTGAATAGAGTATGATTTCAACGAAGAAGAGATGATTATATTGATGTTATTTTGAATTATTCTCAATTTATTATAATTAGAGAATTTTAATCGTTGGATTTAGATTTAAGAATTATTTGTCAGTTATTATTAATTCTGATAAATATATGCGATAGAATAACCGACAAGAAACTAAGTTTTAAAGTCGGAATTGAATTATGATATGATTTGACTTTGATATGAATTTTTGAAGTTTCAAAAGATATTTGAAACTTATATTGTTGATTTTGAATGATGTGATTGATTGAAATGAATATGTTATTGATGTAGATAGATTATTATACCAAAATCTTCAAGCTACATCAATTGAAAACGAAGAATTGAGGTATGTTGCGACCGGGTAACATACGACAGGTATCTGTATTATATGATATATGTTTGATTGATTGGATTGAGATTACATGTCTATATGCCTTATTTATTGATTTGATGTGGCATACATGACATGCACGTTGAGCTATGATCCTTGGATACCCTGATATGATTGGATTTTATTATGGGGTTTGTGAACACGATGCTATGTTTGGCATTATGTGGCCCTTAAAACATAGACATTAGTGGCCCCGATGATTGATTGAGATTTGGGATTTGATGACGCTTTGTCGACGCTATCAGATGAGTATCCTTGTAGAACCCGTAAATCGGACTACGTATAAGCCATGCATAATTTCTAGTATTTAAATTAAAAATGATTTCTTTTATATTTAAGGCATTTTAAAATTAGTTCTGTCATGATTATTTATTTTAAATCGCATGAGTTTAGTTTTATCTTTTCGGTTAAATAAGCGAGGCCGGACTGGAGTTGGAGTAATGAGATAAATTTTAATAATGAGAAAATATTCCTAGACTTAATTTGAGATAAAGAATAAGTTATTTTAATGAAAAAGGAAGTTTAAGGAATTATTTAATTAATTGGAGATAAGTAGTAAATATAGTCCTTTTTGTCCAAGAATTTAATTAAAAGCCTAAATTAAAATATGTGACCAATTGAGATAAGATAATCTAGGCTTATTTTATTTAAGAAATTGTAATTTAAGATGTTGGTAATTTAATTTAAAGATTTGGCCATGCATGCAAGATAATGCCTATCCTAAACTATTTTATTAATTCACTAAAATACATAATTTGTGTTTAAAACTTTAAGGAGATAAAATTCAATAATTAAATAATTTTTCCCTCCATTTATTTTGTAGAATTTCAGCCACCTTAAGGATTTGGATTAAATAAGTTGACAACTCACCATTTTTGAATCCCTTCCATATCCATTCTTGGTAGATAATCCCTTCATTTTTAATCAACAATAATTAATGATTTAAGCAATATCCCACCCCATTTTATTAAGCATAATTTCGGCCACCTTGATAAAAGATTTAAAAATATTTGGCAACTCTCCATCCTTAATTCATTTCCTTATCTTTTCTTGAGAGATAATTCCCTCACCATTTAATCTTCATTAATTATTAATTAGTCAATTTTTCTACCTTTAATTGGACATGAGAAAATCGGTCACCACATCATTTAAATCTCTCTCAAATCTCTTGATATCATAGCAACTTCCCTTATCTCTCAACTCAAAAGATAGCAAGATTTATTTCCTCCCATTTATTTTGCAAACTTTCCCTTCACTCTCCTAGACATATTTCTCTCCCCCATTTTCGAAAATTCTGAACATTTCAGCACTGAAAATCGTGAGTCTCCTAGCAAGAAACAAGAGAGAAAACAAGTGAGAAAAGAAGAAGACTCCGTCTCCGCCGCGTCGCGTCGTTGTTTTGTTTGTTTTTCTTTCAAAACAAACCAAGGCATGTATATGTTTTTATTTACTCCTCAATCAAGTCCTATACTGATTTTTTTTACATCACATGTGCATGATTTTTAACCATGAAAACCGAAATGAAGACATCCCATTTTCGAAACATGTACAGAAATTTTTGTCCTCCTTGTGCTCTTCCCGGTTTCGGCTGTTTTGATGATTTCAGGTGGTTGGCTCGTGTCCAGGCTCCCAAGGCTGCATCTAGACATGTACTAGGATGTATTAGGACCATGTTGGTCCATTTTTTCAAGCCCCATACGCACAAGAAAAGGGAAATAACAGCAACTCCCCCCTTAGTGTCATTATGAGTTTCGATTTTTCAGTTTTACTGTCAAGGGTGGTGTTTCTGATCTTGGCTGCCCTAGAGGCTGTAGCCATGGTTAGAACATCTCCTTGTTATGTCTAAGACGTGAACAAGTTGTCCTTTCAAGGCTTGGTCCATGGTTGCAACGGTTTTTAAATAAAACAAGAACAGCCCCCCCTTCGGCCCCTTTTCATTTGCTGCATGAGTACTTTCGGTTTTGGTGGTTGGGGTGGATCTCGGTTGGCCTCCGGCCCTTAGCCCTGGTTCACTCAATACCCCTAGATGTCTAGATCAAGCCATGGTCAATCAAATGGCCACTGGAAAGATGAAAGATAGCAAGCGAACCGATGCATCACAGTACAGATTTTTGGTGCTCTCGGATGCAAGCTTCGGGTAGTCCATGGTGTTGTTTGGATTGTGTCTGGCCTAGGGTCCTTAGCCATGGTTCAAACCAACCCTTAGGATGTTGGGAAGAGGCGCTGGCTGGTGGTTCAAGCTCCAATGGCCATTAGCCTTGCAAACGACGCGAGGAAACGCTAACACAGCTGCTGTATTTTTTGACAGCAGGGTGTGCTGGGGTTCAGAGGTGGATTTCGGGTTCTTGGTTGGCTTTTAGCCTATGGTCATGGACTGGACAGTACCTCATCAAGTTGGGAAGGTCATGTTTTTGGCCGTTTGTGATTCGGATCATTTTCGATGTCGTACGAGAATTTACGGTGCAATGTGCCAAAGTGACTCTCGAAAGAGCGTTCCACGTTTTTGGCCTCCATTCACTAAATTTCGAGTACTGTAAATTTAGAAGCATTATTTCATCATTTTTAAGAGTATTTCAATCATGAATAAAAGTTGGTTCGTGTTGGTTCGGGTTGGCTCAGATTCATGATTAAATACTAAGTCAGTGGGCGTAATTGTCTCGTTTTTTTATTCAATTACAAAGTTTGGTCAAGTAAATCATTTGCATATTTTTCATGACATAATTAGGTCGCAGCGAGCCTGGGAACGGTCCAACCCTTATGGTAAAATTTATACAGGATATATAATTTTTGTATTTAATTATATTACGTGCAAAAATGTAAAATATTCATTTTTGAGAGTTATGTGATATTGCTTGTGGTCATTGTACTATCAATGCATTATTACTTCACCCGGTCGCCAGTTACCAGTCAGTTCAGTTGTGTACCACCCAGTATATTGTGGCATTAGTCTGATCAAACGATTAGTATTTCACCTGGTCGTTAGTTACCGGTCCCGGTCGTCAGTTACCGGTCAGTTCAGTTCAGGGGCCACTTGCGTATATCGTAATCTCAACAGAAAATTATTACACGTTATTTTATGACAGGGCTCTACGGAGCAAACATTTTACTTACTACATTCAGTTCAGTTCAGTTCCGTTATGCACGTAATATTAATTATTCATGATAGGATATTTACAGTTCAGTTATGCAAGTACTATAATTCCTCATTACATGATATTTTCACTTCGCATGCAATTTTATTTTTATCTATTCACTTGTTATTTACGATATATGCATGCTGAGTCTTTAGACTCACTAGACTTGATTGTTGTAGGTACTGATGATGTCGGGATCGAGGGCGGGGACCAGTGAGCCAGCTCGAGTCGGCAGTAGCGGGACCCGAGGACCTTATTTACCAGTTTATTTATTATTTTTGCGAAAACTCATTTTATTTCAATGAATTATTTTAAGCTGTCGTTTGAAACATTATTTACTTCCGCTGCTATTTTTGAACATTAAACTTTATTTATCAGTTTATTTATGAATGAGGCATTTGATTTAATTAAAGAGAAAATTTTTAAATTTTTTCGCAAATTTTCAAGGTCGAATTTAGGGGCCTCTACAGGTGGTATCAGAGCCTATGTTCTTGTAAAGGGTTGCACTACTACTGACCTCGAGAAGCTCACAAAGTCAAGTCTTCGGTCTGTAAGTTTTACATTCATGCATTTTATTTAAAGCCGTATTATTTTAACTGCATGTTCTCATCAAGTATTTTTACGTTCAGATTTTAATTGTTCAGTATTTATTTACATTTAAATAAATTATGGGATTATGCATGTTGGTTACGTATGGGTTATATATGGAACAGTATGCCTCCTAGACGCCAGGTTGGACGCCCGAGAGGTGATGATGAGCGCTGTCATGAGGACGGTGAGGATCAGAGGCAAGAGAAGCACGGACCTCCACCCCCTCCACCGGACATGAACGCCCAGATGCTGGCTGGGATGCGGGGAACAATGCCGCAGTGGCAGCTAGGCCGACAGGGGCCGAAGCTATTTACGATAGATTCATGAAGATGCGTCCTAAGGAGTTTTAAGAGACGACGGACCCCATGAATGCTGAGGGCTGGATCAAGTCCCTCGAGGTTATCTTAGAGTTTATGGAGCTTGGAGATGCAGACAGAGTTCGTTGTGCCACCTACTTATTCGGAGGAGATGCCCGCTCTATGGTGGGAAGGAGCATCAGTAGCCCTGAACTTGGCTACACTGAGTTGGGCGCGCTTCACGGAGGTATTCTACTCCAAATATTTTACTGAGGAAGTGCGCACCAGGTTGACCACGGAATTCATGAGTCTGAGGCAAAGAGATTTGACTGTTACGGAGTTCATCCGTAAGTTTGAGAGGGGTTGTCATTTTGTACCCCTGATCTCGAATGATGCCAAGTCCAAGTTAATGCATTTCTTGGTGGGTTTACGGCCGATCTTGCGCCGTGATGTTAGAATATCTAACCCTACTACTTATGAGTTCGCTGTCTCCAGAGCTTTAGCCGCAGAGCAAGATCAGCGGGATATCGAGAGAGACCGTCAAGGCAAGCGCCCAGTCCAGGTACCGCACCGCCCTCCTCCTCAGCAGCATCAGCAGCAGAATAAGAGGCCTTTCCACAGCCCACCCAGGAACAGGGGCCAGCAGCAGCAGCAGCAGCACGCGCAGTCCCTAAGCCTATGGAGCATCCGATATGTCCTAAATGCTCACGCCGCCATCCTGGAGTATGTATGTATGGCTCTGTGATAAACATAAAAATTGTGCATTAATTAAATGTTTTATAATATAATTATATAGTTTTTGTTTTATTAAATGTTTAAATATTATATGTTTTATAATAAATTGTATAAAATATAAGTTGTTGTGTAATTACAAGTTTTTACTATTTTTTACAGGTTCGATAAAACAAGAATAAACTTGGCGTTGCAAATGAGATTAAGATAATTCTTGGCCCTGTAGAAAGTTGATTATAATATCTACTTTATTGTTGACAAGAATGAGACAAAAATCCTCTCACAATTGAGATCAAATTAAGCAAAAAATAAAGTTACCAAAGGAGAGGCAGTTTTACCATGCTCTAGTATTTTGACCATATCTCTCAAATTACTTGGTCAAATGGTTTGAAAAAATACCACAACTAGACAACTCAATTATCCACATGTTTCTTTTTATGTGAAGAAGAAAATTCGGAGAAGAAGATTTTCAAAAGTGATGTGTAATATAATATAATATCTTGGAACACCAATGAAGACTTATGTGTAAAAAAAATAATATTTTATTTGTGGTTGTCTCCCCAAATTTGGCTATAAATAGGGGTGCATTGTAATGTATTGAGATATCCCTCAACTTCCTAAAGTTCCTTTGAGTTCAGAATATTTCTCTCTATATTTTTCCTTTATTTCTTCATTTAAATACAATTAGCAGGTTAATTTCATATTCAAAGTTTTACACATTGAATAATGAATAGCTAACTTCCTAAAGTTGAGATGATAAGGTGAAACTCTTGGCATGATAATAAAGTTATTAAAAGGTAAGAATCTATATTTTATATTATCATTAATTATTGTTTATATTATAGTTATTTCTTTAAGCATTTTTATGCCCTACTTCTAAGTGGGAGTTTTGATTTATTGTTGCTATATGTTACACTAAATTCTTGGAACCATTTAAATGTAAGTTTGGTATTACCAACCATTTAAAGTGGATGCCTTGATTTATTATATATAAATATATTATAATATTAAATTCTTGGAACCATTTAAATGTTAGTTTGGTTTTACCAACCATTTAACATGGATTCCTTGATTTATTATATATGAATATATCATAGTATTAATTTATTGGTACCATTTAAATGTTTGTTTGGTTTTACCAATCATTTAAAGTGGGAACCTTGATTTAGTGTTTACAAATATATATAGCACAATAAATACTTGACCACATTTATAAGTTTTGGTATATATTATATACTTATAAGATAATAATTTATAACATAATATAAATATGATTATTTAATATATTGGAACCATTTTATTAAGTGGATTTCAATATTGTTCGTTAATGTTAACTTTATTAAAATACCAAGAGTGGATCCTTTAATCTCAACTACTTAAATTAAAATTTGAACAATTAAAATTTACCCATTAAAGATTCAAACAATTAAAATTAAAAAGAAACAAAAACAAAAACAAAACAAAAAGACATTGTAGTGGACTTGTAATTACCTTAGCTTCCCTGTGGATACGATATCGGACTCACCGAATTATACTACTTGTGGACAACCTGCTCTTGGGAGTGCAACAATCAAAGTGACAACAAGTTTTTGGCGCCGTTGCCGGGGAAGTATAATTTAATTTCAAGTCTATTTAATTTTGTTTATAGTTTATTTTTCTTTATTTGAATTTTTATTGCTTTTGTGTGTTTTTATTCTTTTGCATTTGCATTTGCATGAGCATTATTTGGTCACGTACACTTAGTGGTCGACTCATTCGAAATAACCCTTTATTTTCACAAAACATGGCGGAAGAACCCATCCAAGAAAATGAAGATGAAATTCAATCTCAACATGATCATGATAGACGAAGAACACTTAGAGATCACATGAATCCTACACGTACTAGTGCACCTTCATGTCTAGTTTTTCCCCCTGATGCATCTCATTTCAATTTTAAGCCTGGTATTATCCAACTTTTACCCAACTTTCATGGCTTAGATTCTGAAAATCCATACATGCATTTACGAGAATTTGAAGAAGTGTGCAACACATATAATGATCTAAATTGTAGCATGAACACCATTCGACTTAAGCTTTTTCCTTTTTCTTTAAAAGATAAAGCTAAAACTTGGCTACAAAATCTTAGATCGGGATCCATTCGAACTTGGGATGAATTGCAACAACAATTTTTGAAAAAGTTTTTTCCATCTCATAGAACAAATTCTTTCAAAAGGCAAATCATCACTTTCACTCAAAAACAAGGAGAAACTTTTTATCAGTGTTGGGATAGATATAAAGAATTGCTTAATCTTTGTCCACATCATGGTTTTGAAATTTGGAGAGTTGTTTCTCAATTTTATGAAGGCTTAACACCTAAAGATAGGCAAATGGTTGAATTTATGTGTAATGGAACATTTGAAGATAAAGATCCAAACGAGGCAATTGAGTATCTCGATTCATTAGCTGAAAATGCTCAAAATTGGGACACTATAGGTACAATCGAACCATCAAACAAGATTCAATCTCCTACATCTGGTGGAGGTATGTACACTCTCAAAGATGAACATGATCTTCAAGCTAGATTTACCTCTTTGGCAAGAAAAGTTGAGGCACTTGAATTGAAAAAGAATGGTCAATTAAAATCTGTTCAAGAAATTGCATGTCACATCTGTGATACAAGTGATCATTCTACAAAAGATTGTCCCACTTTGCCTTCTTTTAAAGAATGTCTCCATGAACAAGCCAATGTTTTAAACAATCTCAAAAGGCCAAATTTTGAACCATTTTCTCAAAGTTACAATCCAGGTTGGCGAAATCATCCAAATTTTAGTTGGAGGAATGATAATGCTGCACAATTTTCACAACCACATTTCCAAAATCAACAAAATTTTCAAAATTATGCACCTTATGTTCCTCCACCTAAAAGGAATTTGGAAGATATATTGAATTCTTTCATTGCAAAGCAAGAGTCTATCAATACTCAAACTGCTCAAACCATGACAGATTTGAAAGATACTCTTGCTAAATTTGCATCTGCACTTAATGTTCATGAAAAAGGTAAATTTCCTTCACAACCTCTGCCTAATCCCAAGGATCATCATTCACAAACTGGAACTTCTGGAACTCAACCGATGGATCAGGTAAAATCTGTTATTACCCTTCGAAGTGGTAAGGTTGTGGAAAAATCCATTCTTGAACCTTGTGAAGATGATGATAAATCAACTCCAAAGGGTAAGGAAGTGGAACCCATAACTTGCGAAGAGGAGGTTCAACAGACAGTGTCACCACCATTCCCTCATGCATTGAAAAATACAAAAAAATCAAATTTGAATTCTTATATACATGATATTTTTAAACATTTAAAAGTTAATATTCCTTTATTAGATGCAATAAAACATGTACCATCATATTTCAAATTTTTGAAAGACTTGTGCATAGTGAAAAGAAAATTGAATGTGAAAAAGAAAGCATTTTTAGCGAACAAGTAAGTGCAATCATTCAAAATAATAATGCTTTGAAATACAAAGACCCTGGTTGTCCTACTATTTCTTGTATTATTGGAGAACGAAAGATTAAAAAAGCCTTGCTTGACCTTGGAGATAGTGTGAATTTACTTCCATATTCAGTTTATCAAGAACTCAATCTAGGCGAGTTAAAACCTACTTCGGCAACACTTTTACTCGCTGATAGATCTGTTAAAGTGCCAAGAGGTATGGTACAAGACGTGTTGGTCCAAGTTGATAACTTTGTATATCCTGTCGATTTCATAGTTTTAGATACACAACCTATCGAAGCTTGTAATGCAATTCCTGTAATTTTAGGTCGTCCATTTTTAGCAACTTCTAATGCTCTTAAAAATTGCAGGAATGAAATAATGAAGTTGTCATTTGGTAACATGTCCTTGGAGCTTAATGTGTTTAATCTTTGTAAGCAACCACATGACAAAGGAGATGAAAGTGAAGAAGAAAATCTTATTGAAACTCTTGTGGAAGAAAACATTCAAGAAGGGAGTAATCGTGATCAATTAGATATTTGTTCAATTGAAACTGTTAAAGAAAATATTGAAATTGATCTTGATAATTTTATCAGGTATCACTCGTTACCAGGATCAGAGAAAGAATTTGATGCAAAATATGAGAACAAAGAAGAACCACCCATATTGGAGTTAAAACCTTTGCCAGAAGAATTGAAGTATGCATTTCTTGAAGAAGATGAAACATATCCGGTGGTAATTTCTTCCAAACTAGCAAATGATGAAGAAGGTAAATTAGTTGATATGCTTAAAAGACATAAAAATGCAATTGGTTGGACACTAAAAGATCTCAAGGGCATTAATCCACTAATTTGCACTCACCAAATTCACATAGAAGAAAATACAAAAATATCTCAACAACCACAAAGGAGATTAAATCCACACATGAAAGATGTTGTGAAAACTGAAGTTCTCAAACTACTTGATGTTGGGATTATCTACCCTATTTCTGATAGTAAGTGGGTAAGCCCAACACAAGTAGTTCCGAAAAAATCTGGCACAACAGTGATAAAAAATAAAAAAGGTGAATTGTTAACAAGTCGAGTCCCATCTAGTTGGCGGATGTGTATTGATTATAGAAAATTAAATGACGCCACTAGAAAAGATCATTTTCCATTACCATTTTTGGATCAAATTTTAGAAAGAGTAGCAGGTCATCCATACTACTGTTTTCTTGATGGATATTCAGGTTATTATCAAATTCCCATTGCACTCGAAGATCAAGATAAAACTACATTCACATGTCCTTTTGGAACATTTGCATTTAGAAGGATGCCATTTGGATTATGCAATGCCCCAGCAACATTTCAAAGATGTATGCTAAGCATTTTTTGCGACATGGTTGAAAATTGTTTGGAAATTTTCATGGATGATTTAACTGTCTTTGGGAATACATTTGATAATTGTCTTGAAAATTTGGAAAAAGTTTTAAAAAGATGCGAGGAAAAAGGTCTTATTTTAAATTGGGAAAAATGTCATTACATGATTACTTCTGGAATTGTTTTGGGACATGTCGTGTCATCTCATGGAATTGAAGTTGATAAAGCAAAAGTTGATGTCATTGCCAATTTACCCCCTCCAAAAACCATTAAAGAAATTCGCTCATTTTTGGGACATGCTGGATTTTATAGGAGGTTTATAAAGGACTTTAGTTTAATCTCTAAACCCATTTGTAACCTCTTAACAAAAGACAGTGCATTTGAGTGGACTCAAGAATGTCAAAATGCTTTTGATAAAATCATTCGACATTTAACATCAGCTCCTATCATGCAACCTCCTGATTGGTCTTTACCATTTGAAATCATGTGCGATGCGAGTGATTATGCAGTCGGTGCAGTATTGGGTCAAAGAAGAAACGGTAAGCCTTATGTGATATATTATGCAAGTAGAACTTTAAACAATGCTCAAATGAATTACTCCACAACTGAAAAAGAACTACTTGCTGTAATATTTGCATTAGATAAATTTCGTTCTTATTTGATTGGATCAACAACTATCGTGTTTACTGATCATTCTGCTATTAGATATTTGTTGACCAAACAGGATGCAAAGCCACGACTGATACGATGGATTTTGTTGCTCCAAGAATTTGACATTGTGATCAAAGATAAAAAAGGAACCGAGAATGTCGTAGCCGATCATTTATCGAGACTAGTAACAGGATCATCTTGTGAAATGACACCAATTAACGATAATTTTCCTGATGAACATCTATTTTCAGTTACTACTACACCTTGGTTTGCTAACATAGTAAATTTTCTTGTGACAGGAAAAATGCCACCGCAATGGAGTTCTCAAGATAAAAGAAAATTTTTGAATGAGGTAAAAAACTTTTATTGGGATGATCCGTATCTGTTCAAGTATTGTCCGGATCAAATTTTTCGACGTTGCATACCCGACAATGAGGTAAGTAGTGTCATTAAATTTTGTCATTCAGAAGCATGCGGAGGACATTTTTCTTCAAAGAAAACAGCTGCAAAAATCTTGCAGTGTGGATTTTATTGGCCCACTTTGTTTAAAGACACCCACGAAATCTGCAAGATCTGTGAAAATTGTCAAAAATTGGGTGCGATTTCAAAAAGAAACATGATGCCTTTGAATCCTATTATTGAAATTGAAATCTTTGATTGTTGGGGAATAGATTTTATGGGACCTTTTCCACCGTCGTTTGGATACTTGTATATTTTAGTTGCAGTTGATTATGTTTCCAAATGGATAGAGGCAATTCCATGTCGAACAAATGATCATAAAATCGTCATCAAATTTTTAAAAGAAAATATTTTTAGTAGATTTGGAATTCCTCGAGCCATGATAAGTGATGGGGGAACTCACTTTGTTAATAAACCATTTGCTTCATTAATGAAAAAATATGGTATTACTCACAAAGTAACTACTCCTTATCATCCTCAAACAAATGGACAAGTTGAATTAGCTAATAGGGAGATAAAGCAAATTTTGGAAAAAACTGTTAACTCAAATAGAAAAGATTGGTCTCTGCGACTTAATGATGCACTTTGGGCATATCGAACAGCTTTTAAAACATCATTGAATATGTCTCCCTATAGGTTGGTTTATGGAAAACATTGTCATTTGCCTGTGGAATTGGAACATAAAGCTTATTGGGCGATCAAAACTTTAAATTCAAGCATGGATGATGCCAACAAATTGCGTAAATTGCAACTTAATGAACTTGATGAACTCAGAAATGACGCGTATGAGAATTCAAGGATTTATAAAGCAAAAATCAAATCATTTCATGATAAAACAATTCTTAGAAAATCTTTTGAGATTGGTAAAAAAGTTTTGCTTTATAATTCTCGACTTCACATATTCCCAGGAAAATTACGATCAAGATGGACAGGCCCATATGTTGTAAAGCATGTGTATACTTATGGAGCTGTGGATATTGAAAATCCTAAAAATGGTGATGTTTTTAAAGTAAATGGACAAAGGCTTAAACCATTTTTAGAAAATGAAATTTTTCAAGAAGAGTTTATTTCCCTTTCCGATCCTTGATTTTTTTTGTGTTGCATTTAATTTTGTTTGTTTTTATTTCAGGTTTCCTTAATCTTTTTATTTTCCCGGTTAAATGGCGGATAACGGTACTCCGTGACTCTCATAGTCGGTTTAATCAGTTTCCCATAATTGCTGATACAAAAATAAAAAAAAATCATTTCTTTTCTTTTCAAAATGGATGAAATTCTCTCAAAAATTTGTAAATATTTTCCCTCTGTTTCTGAAAATGTTCTAAGAAAAATTTATGCAGGAAGGTGTGAAAGATTGAGATTGCTAATGCAAAAAGGAATTCCAGAAGATATTCGTCTTGTAATAGAAGCTAAGGTCCGATTAGGAGGAGAAGTTCCACAATCATTGCTCATTCGGTATTTGCCTGGATTAGGAAAAAGCACTTATGCGAAAAAACGAAGGGCCAAAAGTTTAGGGGTTTGTCATAAGTGTGCAAGATGGACTTGTGACAAACGATGCAGATCTTTGGGATGTGTTTCCAATAACAGAGAAGATAAAATTGGTTTCATTAAGAATGGGCTGAGTAAGGAGTCTTTAGATAACATCTTATTGACTCTTGAGACGCATTCTAGTGGACATGTGCATATTGAACTTCTCCGTTTATGGAAACAATTCCAAGATGAGCGTCATAGTCTTGGGAATCCGACTAAAAAAGACCCTGTTTGCCAATTTATAAGAAAATTGGATGGGAAGCATATCCTCGACTCATAGAAGGCGTTGAAGCCGTTTCTGGACGTAAAACCAGAGGAAAATTGTGAGCCACAATCACACTACTGTTTACATGCATGTGTGTCATTATTGTTTTTACTGTTTATTCTGTTTACAACTGTGACCCATAGTTTTGTCCTGATAACATATTACCCCTATAAAATCTCTCATCTTTCTCTCTATTTTCGCAGAAAAAAAAAGAAGAAAGTAAAAAAACATGGCTGGAACCTCTGCACAATCATTGAAAAATATTTGTGTATTTTGTGGGTCGAGTCCTGGAAAAAATGAAGTGTTTGTAGAAGCAGCGAATAATCTTGGAAAGATATTGGCTGAGAGAAAAATTCACTTGGTATATGGGGGAGGTAATATTGGGTTAATGGGATCTGTTTCAACATCTGCTCATCTTGGAGGTAGTCAGGTTTTGGGTATTATTCCTACAGCTTTAGCTGAAGGAAATATTACAGGTGTTACGATTGGTGAGGAATTAAAAGTTTCTTCTATGTATGAAAGAATCACAAAAATGATTGAAAATTCTGATGCTTTTATCGCACTACCAGGTGGTTTTGGTACATTAGAAGAAATTTTTCACACTGTTTCTTGGGCACAACTTAATATCCATAATAAACCTGTGGGCTTGTTGAATATCAATAATTATTATGACAGTTTGTTGACATTTCTTGATAAAGCTGTGGAACAGAATTTCATTTCAGAAAATTCACGAAGGATGCTCATCTCTGCTTCGACTGCCGACCAATTAATTGATGATTTGGAAGCTTTTGTTCATAAGCCTGATCCGATGATAACAAAGATCAATTGGTCGCAATCAAGCAATAAGAAAAGGAAGTTGGATCATTGATTCAAAAGTCGTGGATTGGTTTGCGTTTGTTTCAGTTTGTTATCTTCAATAAAATTCCAGGTGATATCTCTTTCATTATGTACTCTTTATTAATAGTTATTTTGACATTAGGGACAATGTCATATTCTGATTGGGGGGAGAACAAACTTATAAAAAAAATTTAAAAAAAATTTAAAAATATATATATATATTATTTTAAAATAAAATCATGTTTATTGTTTGTATCTTAGTAATTTTTGCAAAAATGTCATACATTACATGTTTGAAAGATTTAAATTAGAACATGCATTAATCTATTTAAGAATGTTTAAATTTTTATTTGAAAAAAAAAGTCAATTTTAATATTCTGATCAATATAAAAATATGATTTATGAAATCTTTTTGAGTGATTAACCATTGTGATAAAATCAGGTATTAAAGTATATGGCCCAAGATATACCTTATAAGAGTGCCTAAAATTTTAAACTCACACATATTTTGTGAGTGAGTGGAGAGGACTGAGAAAACAGCTTTCGAGCCTTTATTGATCATGAGAGAGACTATCTATTGTTTAGATCTTGAGTTCTTATTTTGAAAAAAAAAATTGTATTTCCTGAAAAAAAAGGAGAAAAATACAAAAAGAAAGATATTGAAGATCTATGTAATTTTTAAGTTATATGCTACGACCCATATATCTCTCATAAAAAAAAAAAAAAAAAAAAGAGAGAAATTTATTGTACAAATTAAATAAATATGTGGTCAAGAAGCATAAACTTAGTCTGATTCCATGATGTTATGAAAAAAAAAACAAAAAAATCAGGAAAAAATATATAATAAAAACAACTAGATTTTGAATCAATGGATTTTCTATCTTTTGATTAGTTTGGCTCGTTTGTCTGTCTGCATTCTGTAAACCATTTTTCTGAGCATTTAACTGTATTCCAACTCCATGAGAGAAATCGTTGCCATAAATTGAAACATTTATTAACCTGTGAGGATATGGAGTTGAGACTCTTACTAGGAATTTCTGAAGGCCGTGTACATTTAACTACCTGAAATAAGCTTTGAATTGATCATCTCAAATTATTTCATAAATTATAATTATGATGATCTTGATATAACTTTGACAGTTTTCAAATTTAATTTAAACACTTATATAGTTTTGATTACATTTCTATTTAAATTAATCAATATGTTTTGTATTGCTATTAACGCTTAAATTGCTAGGAACTAGCAATAAGCTGATTGGGAGGTGTGATAAACATAAAAATTATACATTAATTAAATGTTTTATAATATAATTATATAGTTTTTGTTTTATTAAATGTTTAAATATTATATGTTTTATAATAAATTGTATAAAATATAAGTTGTTGTGTAATTACAAGTTTTTACTATTTTTTACAGGTTCGATAAAACAAGAATAAACTTGGCGTTGCAAATGGGATTAAGATGATTCTTGGACCTGTAGAAAGTTGATTATAATATCTACAATATTGTTGACAAGCATGAGATAAAAATCCTCTCACAATTGGGATCAAATTAAGCAACAAATAAAGTTACCAAAGGAGTGGCAGTTTTACCATGCTCTAGTATTTTGACCATATCTCTCAAATTACTTGGTCAAATGGTTTGAAAAAAATACCACAACTAGACAACTCAATTATCCACATGTTTCTTTTTATGTGAAGAAGCAAATTCGGAGAAGAAGATTTTCAAAAGTGATGTGTAATATAATATAATATCTTGGAACACCAATGAAGACTTATGTGTAAAAAAATAATATTTTATTTGTGGTTGTCTCCCCAAATTTGGCTATAAATAGGGGTGCATTGTAATGTATTGAGATATCCCTCATTCTATGAACAAACCTTTGAGTTCATAATATTTCTCTCTATATTTTTCCTTTATTTCTTCATTTAAATACAATTAGCATGTTAATTTCATATTCAAAGTTTTACACTTTGAATAATGAATAGCTAACTTCCTAAAGTTGAGATGATAAGGTGAAACTCTTGGCATGATAATAAGGTTATTAAAAGGTAAGAATCTATGTTTTATATTATTTAATCATTATTTATTGTTTATGTTATATTTATTTCTTTAAGCATTTTTATACCCTACTTATAAGTGGGAGTTTTGATTTATTGTTGCTATATGTTACACTAAATTCTTGGAACCATTTAAATGTTAGTTTGGTATTACCAACCATTTAAAGTGGATGCCTTGATTTATTATATATAAATATATTATAATATTAAATTCTTGGAACCATTTAAATGTTAGTTTGGTTTTACCAACCATTTAACTTGGATTCCTTGATTTATTATATATGAATATATCATAGTATTAATTTATTGGTACCATTTAAATGTTTGTTTGGTTTTACCAACCATTTAAAGTGGGAACCTTGATTTAGTGTTTACAAATATATATAGCACAATAAATACTTGACCACATTTATAAGTTTTGGTATATATTATATACTTATAAGATAATAATTTATAACATAATATAAATATGATTATTTAATATATTGGAACCATTTTATTAAGTGGATTCCAATATTGTTCGTTAATGTTAACTTTATTAAAATACCAAGAGTGGATCCTTTAATCTCAACTACTTAAATTAAAATTTGAACAATTAAAATTTACCCATTAAAGATTCAAACAATTAAAATTAAAAAGAAACAAAAACAAAAACAAAACAAAAAGACATTGTAGTGGACTTGTAATTACCTTAGCTTCCCTGTGGATACGATATCGGACTCACCGAATTATACTACTTGTGGACAACCTGCTCTTGGGAGTGCAACAATCAAAGTGACAACACTCTGGGAAGTGTTACAAGTGCGGTAGCCCAGACCACGTGCTACCGTTGTGCCCTCAGAGGAACCTGCCTACCCAAGGCAGGGTATTTGCTCTCCTTGCAGCGGAGACGAACCCGATACCATGCTTATGACAGGTACCTTTAAGCTTTAAATTTATATTTAGGATTTAATGTTTTGGGTGAGATTTTGAACCTAGTATTGCGATAGGATTGCATGCTCTACTCAGTATTATTTTTGGGGAATTTAAGTTAGAAGAACTTTGGCCTTTGCATGCCTATAAGTTAGTTTTGTGATTATTAGGTTTAGCCTAGTGTTCTAACCTTTCAGGGAGAATTTTCATAGCTGGCTCAGCTACAAAAGCTCTGATAGATTCAGGGGCTGCTCACTCATTTATTTCTGAGGTCTTTGCGAATTTCCTCAAAGTTAAGACCGTTCGGCTAGATGTAGCCTACTCAGTGGTACTGCCTTCGGGAGAGGAGATGACAGCCACCAATGTGATCCGAGACATAGATCTGGAGCTTCATGGCAACCTTGTTTATGCGGATCTGATTGTCTTGCCGATGCAAGAGTTTGACATCATATTAGGCATGGATTGGCTATTGCGGAACAGAGTGTTGATAGACTTCCAGCGGAGATCTGTTCTAGTCTGACTGCCTGGGATGACACAGTTCTTATTTGAGCCGGACAGGTACTTTCCCTTACCGCGCATTATCCTTATGTCCAGACTAGGAAGCTCATGCATAGAGGTTGTCCAGCGTTTTTAGCAACTTTCATATCTGTCCCCGAGACACCCTGTCAGTCAGCCGCAGATGTTCCGATTGTTAGAGATTTCTTAGATGTTTTTCCTGAAGACGTCTCTGGTATGCCACCTGAGCGAGAGGTGGAGTTTTCCATTGAGCTTATGCCAGGTACGGTTCCGATCTCAAAAGCACCGTACCGACTAGCATCGACAGAGATGGCAGAGCTTAAGAAGCAGATTCAGGTACTTCTTGACAAGGAGTTCATTCGCCCAAGCTTTTCACCATGGGGCGCGCCAGTCTTGTTTGTGAAGAAGAAGGATGGCTCTATGAGACTTTGCATCGATTACCGGGAGTTGAACAGGGTTACAGTGAAGAATAAATACCTACTTCCGAGGATTGAAGATCTATTTGACCAGTTGCAGGGAGCTTCGGTGTTCTCCAAGATTGATCTGCGTTCCGGTTATCACCAGTTGAGGGTGAAAGGCGCTGATGTTTCCAAGACTGCCTTCAGGACTCGTTATGGCCACTACGAGTTCCTTTTGATACCGTTCGGTTTGACGAATGCGCCAGCGATCTTCATGGATCTCATGAATCGCGTATTTCAGCCGTATCTTGATCAATTTGTGATAGTGTTCACAGACGACATTCTCGTCTACTCGAAGAATCAAGAGGATCACAGCAGACATCTGACCATAGTGTTGCAGACCTTACAAAAGCATAAATTATTCGCAAAGTTCAGTAAATGCGAATTCTGGTTAGAGAAGGTGGCGTTCTTAGGCCTCATTGTTTCTAGCAGTGGCATTGAGGTAGACCCAGCGAAAGTTGTAGCAGTCAGAGATTGGGTTGTGCCACACAATGCATCTGAGATTCGAAGTTTTCTTGGCTTAGCAGGGTATTATCGGAAGTTCATTCAGGTATTTTCTTCCATCGCAGTTCCACTCACAGCATTGACAAAGAAGAATGTGAAATTAGTGTGGAGCGATGAGTGCCAGAAGAGCTTCGATACTTTGAAGCAAGCTCTTATCTCAGCACCAGTTTTGGCCATGCCATCAGGGCCTGGAGATTTTGTCTTGTATACCGATGCTTCGAAGCTCGGTCTCGGCGCAGTATTGATGCAGCATGGGAAGGTGATGGCATATGCTTCTCGTCAGTTGATGACTCGTGAGAAGAATTACCCTACCCACGATCTGGAGTTGGCAGCCATAGTTTTTGCCTTGAAGATTTTGAGGCATTATTTATACGGGGAGAAGTGCCAGATCTTTACCGACCACAAGAGCCTCAAGTACTTCTTTACGCAGAAAGAGCTGAATATGCGTCAGAGGCGATGGTTGGAAATTGTGAAGGATTATGATTGTGACATTAGCTACCACCCGGGTAAGGCTAATGTAGTTGCGGATGCATTGAGCAGGAAAGTTGCAGTGATGGCCCATTTGACTATTCAGAGACCTCTTCAGTATGAGATGTAGAGGTTTGATCTAGAGGCATAACCTCAAGGTAGAGTTCCCCGTCTATCTACTCTGACGATTCAGTCTTCCCTTATTGACCGTATTCGCAGTGGTCAGCCAGCAGATGAGCAGTTGGCAAAGTGGAAGCAGAGAGATGAGACCAAGGGCAGTGTCTTGTATTCAGTTGGTGATGGTATTGTGAGATACCGGGACAGGATATGGGTTCCTAGCAGTGATTCTGTCCGAGCAGATATTCTATCAGAGGCCCATATGTCGCCGTACTCTATTCATCCAGGGAGTACAAAGATGTACAAAGACCTGCTGTTATTGTACTGGTGGCCAGGAATGAAGAAGGATATCAAACGTTTTGTATCCGAGTGTCTGAGTTGTCAGTTAGTAAAGGCGGAGCATCAGAGACCAGCAGGGTTGCTCAAGCCTCTTCCTATTCCCGAGTAGAAGTGGGAGAATGTTACCATGGACTTCGTGACCGGTTTACCGAAGTCAGTCAGAGGATCAAATGCTACCTAGGTGATTGTTGATCGTCTTACCAAATCAGTGCACTTCTTGCCTATGAAGACGACTTTCACCATGGTTCAGTATGCAGAGTTGTATATCCGAGAGATAGTCCGACTTCATGGTATTCCAGTTTCTATCGTATCTGACAGAGACCCCAGATTTACTTCCTCATTTTGGAAGAGTTTGCATTCGAAGATGGGTACGAAATTTTTGTTTAGCACAGCTTTCCATCCTCAGACAGATGGGCAGTCAGAGCGAGTTATTCAGATTTTGGAGGATCTCCTCCGTGCTTGTGTTATTGATTTCTCAAGGAGTTGGGAGTCGAACTTGCCATTAGTGGAGTTCACCTATAACAACAGTTTTCAGTTGTCTATAGGAATGGCTCTGTATGAAGCTTTGTATGGTCGCAAGTGTAGATCACCTGTTCATTGGGATGAGGTAGGAGAGAGAGCAGAGTTGGGTCCAGAGATTATTCAGCAGACTGTCGATGTAGTAGCCTAGATCCGTGACAGGATGAGGACTGCTCAGAGTCGACAGAAGAGTTATGCGGACCAGCGGAGGAGAGATTTAGAGTTCGTCGTTGGCGACCATGTCTTTGTGAAAGTGGCACCTATGAAGGGTGTCATGCGATTTGGGAAGAAAGGGAAGCTCAGTCTAAGATTCATTGGACCATTTGAGATCCTCGACAGGGTTGGGACGCTAGCTTATCGTGTTGCTCTTCCGTCGAATCTGGCCGGAGTACACAATGTGTTCCAAGTCTCCATGTTGAGGAAGTATATGGCAAATACTTCGCATGTGCTGAATTTTGAACCGTTGCAGCTCACTCCGAACCTGTCTTTTGAGGAGAGACCAGTGGAGATCTTAGACAGACGGGAGAAAAAGCTTCGGAACAAGCTGGTTAAGCGAGTGAAAGTAAAATGGCTTAACCATTCAGAGGAGGAAGCTACGTGGGAGTCTGAGCCAGAGATGAGGAGTCGGTATCCCGAGTTATTCTGTGAGTTTTAATTTCGAGGACGAAATTTCTTTTAAGGGAGGGAGAGTTTTAGAACCCGTAAATCGGACTACGTATAAGCCATGCATAATTTCTAGTATTTAAATTAAAAATGATTTCTTTTATATTTAAGGCATTTTAAAATTAGTTCAGTCATGATTATTTATTTTAAATCGCATGAGTTTAGTTTTATCTTTTCCGTTAAATAAGCGAGGCCGGACTGGAGTTGGAGTAATGAGATAAATTTTAATAATGAGAAAATTTTCCTAGACTTAATTTGTGATAAAGAATAAGTTATTTTAATGAAAAAGGAAGTTTAAGGAATTATTTAATTAATTGGAGATAAGCAGTAAATAAATTCCTTTTTGTCCAAGAATTTAATTAAAAGCCTAAATTAAAATATGTGACCAATTGAGATAAGATAATCTAGGTTTATTTTATTTAAGAAATTGTAATTTAACATGTTGGTAATTTAATTTAAAGATTTGACCATGCATGCAAGATAATGCCTATCCTAAACTAATTTATTAATTCACTAAAATACATAATTAGTGTTTAAAACTTTAAGGAGATAAAATTCAATAATTAAACAATTTTTCCCTCCATTTATTTTGTATAATTTGGGCCACCTCAAGGATTTGGATTAAATAAGTTGACAACTCATCATTTTTGAATCCCTTCCATATCCATTCTTGGTAGATAATCCCTTAATTTTTAATCAACAATAATTAATGATTTAAGCAATATCCCACCCCATTTTATTAAGCATAATTTCGGCCACCTTGATAAAAGATTTAAAAATATTTGGCAAGTCTCTATCCTTAATTCATTTCCTTATCTTTTCTTGGGAGATAATTCCCTCACCATTTAATCTTCATTAATTATTAATTAGGGAATTTTTCTACCTTTAATTGGACATGAGAAAATCAGTCACCACATCATTTAAATCTCCCTCAAATCCCTTGATATCATAGCAACTTCCCTTATCTCTCAACTCAAAAGATAGCAAGATTTATTTCCTCCCATTTATTTTGCAAACTTTCCCTTCACTCTCCAAGACATATTTCTCTCCCCCATTTTCGCAAAATTCTGAACATTTCAGCACTGAAAATCGTGAGTCTCCTAGCAAGAAACAAGAGAGAAAACAAGTGAGAAAAGAAGAAGACTCCGTCTCCGCCGCGCCGCGTCGTCGTTTTGTTTGTTTTTCTTTCAAAACAAACCAAGGTATGTATATGTTTTTATTTACTCCTCAATCAAGTCATATATTGATTTTTTTTTACATCACATGTGCATGATTTTTAACCATGAAAACCGAAATGAAGACATCCCATTTTCGAAACATGTACAGAAATTTTGTCCTCCTTGTGCTCTTCACGGTTTCGGCTGTTTTGATGATTTCAGGTGGTTGGCTCGTGTCCAGGCTCCCAAGGCTACATCTAGACATGTACTAGGATGTATTAGGACCATGTTGGTCCATTTTTTCAAGCCTCATACTCACAAGAAAAGGCTAATAACAGCAACTCCCCCCCTTAGTGTCATTATGAGTTTCGATTTTTCAGTTTTGCTGTCAAGGGTGGTGTTTCTGATCTTGGCTGCCCTAGAGGCTATAGCCATGGTTAGAACATCTCCTTGTGATGTCTAAGACGTGACCAAGTTGGTGTTTCAAGGCTTGGTCCATGGTTGCAACGATTTTTAAATAAAACAAGAACAGCCCCCCCCCCCCCCCCCCCGGCCCCTTTTCATTTGCTGCATGAGTACTTTCGGTTTTGGTGGTTGGGGTGGATCTCGGTTGGCCTCCGGCCCTTAGCCCTGGTTCACTCAATACCCCAAGATGTCTAGATCGAGCCATGGTCAATCAAATGGCCACTGGAAAGATGAAAGATAGCAAGCGAACCGATGCATCACAGTACAGATTTTTGGTGCTCTCGGATGCAAACTTCGGGTAGTCCATGGTGTTGTTTGGATTGTGGCTGGCCTAGGGCCCTTAGCTATGGTTCAAACCAACCCTTAGGATGTTGGGAAGAGGCTCTGGTTGGTGGTTCAAGCTCCAATGGCCATTAGCCTGGCAAAGGACGCAAGGAAACGCTAACAAAGCTGCTGTATTTTTTGACAGCAGGGTGTGCTGTGGTTCAGAGGTGGATTTCGGGTTCTTGGTTGGATTTTAGCCTATGGCGATGGACTGGACAGTACCTCATCAAGTTGGGAAGGTCATGTTTTTGGCCGTTTGTGATTCGGATCATTTTCCAGGTCGTACGAGAATTTACGGTGCAATGTGCCAAAGTGACTCTCGAAAGAGCGTTCCACGTTTTTGGCCTCCATTCACTAAATTTCGAGTACTGTAAATTTAGGAGCATTATTTCATCATTTTTAAGATATTTTAATCATGACTAAAAGTTGGTTCGGTGTTGGTTCGGGTTGGCTTAGAGTCATGATTAAATACTAAGTCAGTGGGCGTAATTGTCTCATTTTTGGATTCAATTACAAAGTTTGGTCAAGTAAATCATTTGCATATTTTTCATGACATAATTAGGTCGCAGCGAGCCTGGGAACGGTCCAACCCTTATGGTAAAATTTATACAGGATATATAATTTTTGTATTTAATTATATTACGTGCAAAAATGTAAAATATTCATTTTTGAGAGTTATGTGATATTGCTTGTGGCCATTGTACTATCAATGGATTATTACTTCACCCGGTCGCCAGTTACCGGTCAGTTCAGTTTTGTACCACCCATTATACTGTGGCATTAGTCTGATCAGACGATTAGTATTTCACCCGATCGTCAGTTACCGGTCTCGATCGTCAGTTACTGGTCAGTTCAGGTCAGTTCAGTTCAGGGGTCACTTGCGTATACCGTAATCTCAACAGAAAATTATTACACGTTNTTCAGAGGTCACTTGCGTATACCGTAATCTCAACAGAAAATTATTACACGTTATTTTATTACAGGGCTCTACGGAGCAAACATTTCACTTACTACATTCAGTTCAGTTCAGTTCAGTTCAGTTATGCACGTAATATTAATTATTCATGATAGGCTATTTACAGTTCAGTTATGCAAGTACTATAATTTCTCATGACATGATATTTTCACTTCGCATGCAATTTTATTATTATCTATTCACTTGTTATTTACGATATATGCACGCTGAGTCTTTAGACTCACTAGACTTGATTGTTGTAGGTACTGATGATGTCGAGATCGAGGGCGAGGACCAGTGAGCCAGCTCGAGTCGGAAGTAGTGGGACCCGAGGACCTTATTTACCAGTTTATTTATTATTTTTGCGAAAACTCATTTTATTTCAATGAATTATTTTAAGCTGTCGTTTGAAACATTATTTACTTCCGCTGCTATTTTTAAACATTAAACTTTATTTATCAGTTTATTTATGAATGAGGCATTTTATTTAATTAAAGAGAATTTTTAAATTTTTCCGCAAATTTTCAAGCTCGAATTTAGAGGCCTCTACAATCCCTGATTGAGGCCAGTGTGCCAGCTCGAGCATTGATTTTATAGCGATTCGATTGATTCTGACATGTGCTCAGTGGATGGGCATTTGACCTGATACCTCCACGACATACATGCATTGCATATCATATATCATTGTTTAGATATATGTGATATATATTGTGGTTGCTTCAGACTAAGCTTTGCTGACCCCAGAGGGGGCTCTTGTTGTTTTTATATGTTGACAATGACAGGTACTCAAGGATATCAGGAGTCATGATTGATTTGAGGTTTCGTGGTCTATCTCAGTATATATGTATATGTATCTATATACCGGGGCATGTCCCGAAGATATGAGTTGTTTGTATGTAGTTGATTTTGATTATGTGTGGGCAGATTTTATGATGTGAGATGAAATACTATTTTTAGTATTCAAATGATATATTTTGGACTCATTGTAAAGAAAATTTAAACCCGTTTTCCGCTGTAATTAATTAACCCTAATCAAATTGTGTTGTAATAACGATTAGGAGTTAAGGGCCCCACAGTTTCTAGCCTTGTTTTCTCAATTATTTATCATGTTTTTGCTATAAATCATTCCATATTAATACCCTATCCATGGCAGCCCCTTAGGTACATGTAATTCAAGGTTTTTGGATCAAAATACATGTTTTAAAAATCATATAAGGTGCATATACGAAAATCTTCAAGGGTGCTACTTATTTTCATAAAATTTCAAACATAAAATACATAATATGGTGTGATGATGAGTAAAAGGAGAATATGGAGTGCCTTTGCGTATTTAACGCGCGAAAACGTTGCGGCGATTCGAGAGATGACGGCGGAGAGGCTTGCTGAATTTTCCTCAAAATTTTGAACTTTCCTCCAATTAAGATGTGTGTGCCATGTGTTTTTGGGGTGGAAAAGAGTTCTGATTTTCTGTCCTTGGGTGGAGGCATGCATATGGAAGGTTATGGGATTTATTTTAACCATTAAATAGTTAATTAGACATTAATCAAAGCCTTGGCCCATTAACCATGTTAATTAGGTCCTTTTAGCCTATTAGTGTTTAATTAAAATAATTTTGTTTAATAAAATTTGTGAATTTATTAGTCGGGTTGCCAAAACGTTTATATTTTTGTTGAAAATCCAACACCGATAAAATTTACGTCCCGGCGTATAAAGTCACCTCAAAACCCCATATTTTCAAAAATATGAAAAAACATCACCCTTAATTTAAATAATTAAAAACAATTATTTAATAAAAACATTTTACATTTTTCAGCCATCGGTCTCCGTTCCTTGATCGCAACTCGAATATCCTTTAAAACTACATTTTAATGCAGCCATGTAGAAAATTATATTTTAATCATGTCAATATGCACAACATAATTAATTTATGTAATTAAAACAATTAATTAAAATACAAAGAAATTTAATAATTGCATTCATGTGTTTCGCGTGGACCTTCAAATTTTCGGGGTGTTACACAACCCTTACGTAATTTTACCTCACATTTGAAGAGGGTCCAATAATATGATCCCCTTTCTCTTCACGTGTCGAGCCCGAACCATCAATGTTGAACCTTAGTGGACGGTCTCCATGATATCCCCCAATAATATGAGCCGAAGTCATTAGAGTTCCACGAGTTCACATCAAATATGTCAGTGGAAGTCACAGCTTTCCGGCGTTCAGGCCTCCCTAATAATATGAGTCAGACACTGACCGTGGGTAGTATTTATCATGCAACCACCGTTGATGAAAGGCAAGGAATTATTAAACTTTCTTTTAATTATCTTTTTAATAGGCTTGATTTAAATTTTGGATCTCATCTAAAATGAGATATTTTAATTTTAAAAATTTGTCTCATCATTAATTCTAAAACTCGTGCCATGATTTTTTGTATGATTTCCGGATTCATGCAACTCTTGTTATTATATTAATAATAACACACATACTGATTATTTATAATATATCACATACATCATAAATAATAAAGGATGATCGATAACCGAGAGCTAATTGATCTGTGCGAGCTACATACGGATCCATGTCCATAACCTAGGTAATTGCAGAGATGAAAATACAATATTACATAAGCTTCCAATATTTTACATGTCTTCGATCTTTAAAACTCCTTCCGAAGATTCCAAGGATCGGGCCCACCGTCTTAAAATCTTGATCTCCCTCTAATTCTAATATTTACATTAAATATCCATGACACATTGAGATACAAATTTAGGGGGTGTGAACTAAACCAGATCCTCTTTTAATTATCAAATAATCAAAAATTACAACATGTAAAAATATCATAACATGAACCAAGCACATTGGTCATGGCTCACGATCATCCTTTTAACATATAATATCATATATTACATAAATCCGATAATATCACATATTATCAATAAATCGTGTATCTCATAAATTATCACTAACCGCCATAATTATCAAATTAAATAAACACTTTTATTTAATTTCAAATAATTAAATTTCTTGTAAGACATCTTTTACCATAAATAATTAAAATCATATTTCAAATATTTATTTTGTAAGAAATTGATTTTATAAAAATGATTGTAGGGGTAAAATCGTCCGTATTTTCATAAAATATCAATTTAACCCAAAATTTTAAAAAATCAGAAAATTGCCCCTGGCCCGAACAATTCAAGCCCACGACCCAGCGCAGTGCCCGAGACGTTCCTGGGCACCCGCTCGCACAGCCCGCCCGCTGGCCGATCCGATCGAGCACTGGCGGGCGCGCTATGCACAGACTGCGCGAAGGACGTGCGCGCGCGCGCTGTGCACACGGCGCGCGCGTCTGCCAGACCCAAAAAATTTTTTTTTTAAAAAAAAATAAATACGCTTTTTGAAAATTAATTTTGAGGGGCGTTTTTCTTTAAAAAAAATTTACGCGGTTAAGAATAATAATCTAAAAAAAAATAAATATGCTTTTTGAAAGTTAATTTTGAGGGGCGTTTTTCTTAAAAAAAATTTACGCGGTTAAGAATAATAAACTAACCACAATCTAATTTAAAACACACTATTGAGAAAACCGGCTCTGATACCACTGTTGATGCATCGTTTTCTCGCATCCAAGACGCAACGGAAGTTCAAAAATTTTTTGCTTGGGCGTCTTGTGTTTAAAACATTCATAGGGTGTTTAGAATTATACCTTTGCGTTCTCAACGCTGGACTCCAAACTATTCTGGTGTTTAGGAGGATATAACCCTTCTTGTAATTTCCTACGAACGGATCTTCAACTTTGATCGTCTAATTAAGTCCACGATCGAAGACTATTTTCCTCGTTTGGTTTGCACTAGAAAATCCAAACGATTTATGCGTTGAGAATGTAGCCTCCGAATATCCAAAATTCGGAGACGAAGCGGCGCGGTGGTAGAAGAAAGGAAGTGGCCGAAACTTTCACAAACAATTTTTGAAGTGGCCGTGAGTTCCATAATTCATAACCATGGATTTTTGCTTAATTGATTCTTAATCAATCATTAACAAATAATTATCGATTCTTAATCAATAATTAAACAAATCAAATTTGTTTTTGTTGGAAAATTTCTTCCAAAAATTCAAAGGTGGCCGTGGATTTGCTTCAAGGAAAGGGAAGGCTTCTTTAGTGTTTTGTGCAAAAGTTTTTCATCATCCAACAGTGAGCTCTAATGGTGTATATATAGAATGAGACTCCTAATCTAATTAGGAGCTCCTTGCCCAAAAGAACTCTAATAATTTCATTATATTAAAACTCTCATATAATCGNTAATATGTACATTAATTAAAATAAATAATCATTATTTAATTTATAAATTAACTTCTTGGTTAATTTAATTCTAGACCCCTCTAGAACATATATGAGAATTTGTGCATTCTAATAGTCACCACTACTAGAAAAATCATTTAATCAGTAAATTTCAAATTCACAAAAAAAATGATTTCGAACTCATTATAACCACGATCGACGATCCGAGAGCGTCGATGTACCAAAGATAAAAATCTTGTTGATATAATGAAATAAAAAATTTCGAAGATCAAAATTTTCATTTACCAAATTTAGAACTTACCATATATGGCAGTTACAAGTTTTAGTGAATTCCTTCACAAAATAGGCAGTTCCACTCTCCTTCCATATTTAGCAATCATGCCAACTTCCATTTCTTCCATCCTATGGAATAAGCACATAAACTCTTTTATAAGCTTCTTGTTTGATCTCCATCAAATTATAGTCGCCAAATTCCAACTCCTTGAAATTTGACTATCTCGATGGGAACACAGAATTGTGTGACCCTCAATGGTTCAAGGATACAGCTAGCTGTGGTTTCATATCTCCATTTGATTCAGAATAACATTTAATCTTATTCGAGTTTACCCTAGTTAACCTCATTCTTTTCATGAATTCCTTGATCAAGAATGTCAAAACTCATTTCTGATTGCACCCATCGGATCATTGTAAGAGCGTCTAGTAGCATCGCCCCATGATCCCCTAGGTATCACTGATAGTGTCTGCAACAACCTTTAGTCATGGTTAACGTACAGTACAGTCCTCTCAACACATATATCCTGATCGAATCTTCAACCATTGGTATATCGAGAATTGCATATTAATTCAATAACGATGCGATTATCTTTGAGTATTAATAGTGGCATGATATGTGCAATTAAAAAAAAACACCTTTCCCTAAAGCACATTTCTTGCTCTGGCAAGAGACTCCTTGCATTTTTAACTGATCAGATCACATAAGATATATTCACCCGTAGGCAAACGGTGAATCCCCGACCACAATGCATTTACTCATACGTATTTCGAAACTACATCCAACCTCGCCACCTGATAACCCTCAATGGAGTCGGTAAACGGATCAAAGTACATGCTAGTACATATAGCCTCTACATTGTCCCGGGTCAAAGTACTAATGGTGTACAACTATAATTGCGGACTATTCCACTCGATAAGTGGGAACCACTTGGACAGTCCGAGGGAGGGTTGTTCAGTGCATCATCATATGATCACCCATCTGTGTGAATGGACATCTCCATGCCCTTACCAATGAAACATGACGTTTGCACCACATATGCTAGTCTCAAGCTCAAACGACCTTTATTCTTGTTTTAGGCGGCTTATTCAACTAAGAACCTGTTTAGAATATATGGTACACTTCCTAATGAGTTTCATGACCTTACGTTGCGACGCAGACCTCATGGTACCGATTGTATATTCAAAGATTTTATCTATGCAGCTTGCATTGGTATACAGATAAATGTTGTTACTTTGATTGTTGCACTCCCAAGAGCAGGTTGTCCACAAGTAGTATAATTCGGTGAGTCCGATATCGTATCCACAGGGAAGCTAAGGTAATTACAAGTCCACTACAATGTCTTTTTGTTTCGCTTTTGTTTTTGTTTCTTTTTAATTTTAATTGTTTGAATCTTTAATGGGTAAATTTTAATTGTTCAAATTTTAATTTAAGTAGTTGAGATTAAAGGATCCACTCTTGGTATTTTAATAAAGTTAACATTAACGAACAATATTGAAATCCACTTAATAAAATGGTTCCAATATATTAAATAATCATATTTATATTATGTTATAAATTATTATCTTATAAGTATATAATATATACCAAAACTTATAAATGTGGTCAAGTATTTATTGTGCTATATATATTTGTAAACACTAAATCAAGGTTCCCACTTTAAATGGTTGGTAAAACCAAACAAACATTTAAATGGTACCAATAAATTAATACTATGATATATTCATATATAATAAATCAAGGAATCCAAGTTAAGTGGTTGGTAAAACCAAACTAACATTTAAATGGTTCCAAGAATTTAATATTATAATATATTTATATATAATAAATCAAGGCATCCACTTTAAATGGTTTGTAATACCAAACTAACATTTAAATGGTTCCAAGAATTTAGTGTAACATATAGCAACAATAAATCAAAACTCCAACTTATAAGTAGGGTATAAAAATGCTTAAAGAAATAAATATAACATAAACAATAAATAATGATTAAATAATATAAAACATAGATTCTTACCTTTTAATAACCTTATTATCATGCCAAGAGTTTCACCTTATCATCTTAACTTTAGGAAGTTAGCTATTCATTATTCAAAGTGTAAAACTTTGCATATGAAATTAACATGCTAATTGTATTTAAATGAAGAAATAAAGGAAAAATATAGAGA